>NC_080029.1:94827784-95130814 GCF_030020395.1 Manis pentadactyla | reverse complement strand
GCGAAGGGATGGCGCCTGGACAACAAATCCATCACCCGTCTCGCTCGCACGTTCCACACGCCCTGCCTGCCCCTGCTTGTGTTGCCTGGCTAAGGCAATTTCCTAATAAAACAGGGATGATACTGAGGGGATGTGAAAGCTATAAAGATTTAAAATTGATTCTGAAAGTTTCTAAACTAGGCCATAGAATGGATGGGCTGTACTGAAGTAAATGCTTAGTCCCCCTCCTAAAACTCCTTGTAAAGAGTGACATTTCAATTTTCCCTGGCTTGGGGAGCTTGATTTTTTTTACAGCTCTACAACTCAGTCTTTGAGAAACACCTTCTAGCAGTGATAATAAAGTGTACTGAGCTGAGAATATGGACAACATTGATAAAGAGGCACTAATCCTTATTCTGGGTGAAAAATAGTCTGAAGGCAGAATCTGTCCCAAAGAGGAAGGAAGAAGAATGCTAAACATGACTAGTAGTAAACTATTTTTCACCCAGCAATTGGAGCTTGAGTACATTTTGACTAAAATGTTGTTCAGGAGGAAGAGCAAGGAACTTAGACTCTTTATAAAGGGCACTGAAGTACTGACTTCTAAAGAAGAGATAGCAAGTTCTTTTGAGGAGATTTAGGGGATCTAGTAACATTGATCTGGTTGGTCATCTATAGGATCTACATTTGTAGCTGGCCATTTGGCTGATTTCTGCGTCCTTTATAAACTGGTAGAAGCAGCTTTCAAGAGCTCAGTGTGCAATGTTCACAAAGGTCTATGGGAGCTCTGGTGAGCATAACTTACTGGGAAACTTTTCCCTACTGTGAGGAGCAGAATACTAATGATCTGAATCTCCTTTATCCAGAACAGTGAGAATTACAGCTCCCCCTAAAGCACACTGAAGCATCTCAGGATTAAACTTTAAAAAATGCACTTTTGTCACATTCTGCATATTCTATTTAAATACACATCTATCAACAGTTCATTGTATACTGACAGTGTTAAAAGTTGCAGAAACATGAGCTTCATAAATCCTTACCTGAGAAAAGGAGAAATCAGATAGATGGATATTTAGCAATTACAAGCAACTCTGTAACTCACAGGAATTTTTTAGTGTGGTGAGGATGAGGAAGAGCAGTTCTGAAAAAGAGAGCAATGAAAGTATCTTTCCTAGATATTTCAAAATCTCCAGTGGCACAGATATCAGATGCAAGAAGATAGGAACATATCTGAGACCCTTTGTCGAAAGCAATAATGGTAATATGAACTAAGAACTCTATTGAGAGTTCAAAAACCTCTTCTTACTTTGATGCATCTACTCATTTTATGCTGCTCTGATCCCGAAAGTGTTTGCTTAATCTCACTGCCCAACTACTCATGAGTTCAGGCAAACTACCTCACTACCCTCAGCATGTGTTTTTCCTCATCTGTCAAAAATTGATTAGAATTAACTCTAAGGAGGGCAGGCCATCTCCCAGGCATTTTGCTTTTCCACTTAATCTCTGTTACAGATTGGAATATCTCAGGGGTCCATCCTCATCTCTCTGCTTGCTTCTCACACATCTTCTTAGAAGATCTTTTCTACAAGTGCCAATACCTTCTACAGGTTACATGTTAAGCTTTGAGATGCCTATTATTATGTGAGTAGAAATGTCAACTAGGTAATTAGGTAAATAGATCTGGCTGTCAGAAGAGCTTTCTGGTAAAGACAATATGTCTAAAATAGAATTTATGATTTGTTCTGCCAAGCCCTAGTGTCAATATCCATAAACCTACTCCAGGATTCCCAGGCTCAGCGAGAGTAGCTCACCACACCAGCTGCCGTTGCTTATGTCAAGAATCTCCACCCTTCCTTCCTGACAGGAAGTCAGTCTTGACAGTTTCTCCAAGTGTCTCTGACCTTGTCCGTGGTCTCTCCGTCTCTGTACTCCCATGCCCACCTTGCCAATCTAAGACACTTCATCTCCCACTCAGATCACTCTAGTGGGCTGCTCCAAACTCGTCATCTCCTGACCATTATTCACACAGAGTGGTCTTTGTAGTATGTACATGTACCATCACTCTTCCACTTAAAACTTCCAGTGGCTACCTGTTTCTTTTAAGGATTTGGGCTCTTATCCTAATTTGCCCTCTGTAGCTCACCTCGTTTGGTCCTACCTACCCCTCCCTTTCCTTTGCCATTTTCCCTTGGCCTTCTTTCAACTCCTTCAATAAGCAATGTTCCTTTCCATGATGTACAGTTAGTTGCTTATAAAGATCTTCCTGATCACCCCCACCCCCCTTTCATAATGCAACAAAGCAAGTGAAAACTTACCAGATGGTGGCTAAGTTCTATTTGGAGAAACAAGGTAAGGGGCAGGGACTGATGAGGGAAAGGAGAATATTGCCATTTTATACTGGATGATCTGGGAAGATCTTACCAAAAGTGTCACAGCTGACAGAGACATGAAATGCATGAGTGAGCTGATCACCTATCTTGGTAAGAGCATGCCAGGCAGAGAAAACAATAAAAGTAGACCCTAGGAACCAGAGGAAGGAAGCCAGTATGGCTGGAGTAAGGGAGAGAGACACAGGGCTAAAGAAGACGAGGTCAGAAAAGTAGTTTATCGACCATTGACCATCATAAGGATTCTGCATTTTACTCCAGTTTGGGAAGTTTTTGGAAAGATGACTGACATGAACGGAATCATATTTTTGAAGAATGATGCTGGCTGTTTTGACAAGAATAAACTATAAGGGGATGCAGCCAGACACCAGTTAGGAGGACAAGGAAATAATCCAAGTGCTGAGGTGGTAGTACTAGAATGGCCATAGCAATATATTAGCAATGTAGGCATGAAATGGTTGGATTAAAGATACAGTTTGAAGGGAGACCTCACAGTATTTCCTGATGCATTGGATGAAGGCTATGAGCTTCCTACTCATTCTCCAGATAGAGTCTGCGTCAATTCCTTATATGCCTTTCTGACTGTCTTTCTCCACAAGCCAGCTCAGAATTATATATACCCCCACCACTAAGGCTTCTTGTCACCACTGTAATTAAACAGAAACTATTCTAATAATGAACTTACCCCCATGTTAAATCATATACTTACAGGGAGGTCAGTGCCTGCCCTGTTCCCCACTCTATTCTCAATACAGACACACTCAAGGCACTCATCAGACACATTGGGTTAAGCTTCAGTTGGTTTCACTATATGGAAGTCCAGCAGCCAGTCATAGATAAGTACATTTTTATAGTCAATTTGTTATACTTCTGTTAAAATAGAAGTAGAGGCTTTTAACTCTGACCAGAGTCATGATAATTATAGAATAGTTACTTCCTTGTTGGCAGGTCTCCAAGTGTCAATAATAGCAGAATGCATGATTGTTAGACAACCTGGAGGAACTAGACCTTTCAAACATTGAGACAATATATATATACCACCAATCTGTGTCTGCATTTTATTATAATCCATTAAAATTCACTATGCAAGCACTTAAAAGTATGTCTTGATATTATTAATATGTGAAAAGTTTCTAACATTAAGATTTCAGAGGCTCAGCTTATTAAGCATCAGACCTTCTGGCTCAACCAACTAAATCCAATAATAACTCTACATCATCTATTGCCTATAGTGCTGGAATCTGGCTACTGGCTATGGCATAAATATGGCACCTTCACACAAGGCCACAAAACAATCAATTTTTAGATGTTGTATTAGTTTCCTAGGGCTCCTGTAACAAAGTACCACAAACTTAAAGCAACAGAAATAGCTATCTCACCACTCTGGAGACTCTAGTCTGACATCAAGATGTCGCTAGGTTGGCCACACTCCTTCCAAAGGCTCTAGGAGTGGAGCCTTCCTCCCTGTCTCGACCAGCTTCTGGGGGCCTCAGGTGTCCATTCCTTAGCTTGCGGCAAGCAGCATAACTGATCTCCACCTCTGCCTTCACATGGCTGTCTTCCTTCTGTGTTTATTCGGATTTCCTTCTCCGTATAAGGACACCAGTCAGAGTGGACTAAGGGTCCACTACTCTAGTATGACCTCATCTCAACTAATTACAACTGCAACATCTCTATTCCAAAATAAGATCACATTCATAGGCACATGGGGTTAGGAATTCAATATATCTTTTTGGAGGACATAACTCAACTCATAACAGATGTGGTTAGAAGTGGAGCTTCTAGGAGTTTTATCCAATGTAAATAGAAACAGGCTAGGAATCAGGAAAACTTGACCTGAGGTTTAGCTCAGTAGATTACTTTAACAGGTTAACTTCTTTTCTTCTTTCCCACTCTGTAAAATGAGGGTGTTAAAAGAGATGACCTCTGGCTAGATACTTCAGATCAGAGGAGGATAAGATTAAGTTAGAAGTTGAGCCTGCTCAGCCACAGAATCAACCATATCCTGAACCTTGCTGGTCCTGCCATTGTTCCCTTAAAAGTTTAACAAACCATTTTTATTCTTTAAATGATACTGCAAGGAGTAACACTTTACATTTGCATCCACTTCCTAGTTGAATCACATCAGTGTCTGAGACTTAGACTTCTAACGGGTTACTAGTTGTATCTCCTACATCCAATAAATCTTCTGGCCATAGCACAAAGGGTATTTCAGAGCACTCTTTGAGAACTGAAATCACAATCTAACTATTCCACCCCTCAAAAATTGACTTTGCTGATAAACTGTTTATGGCATAAGACTTAGTATTCTCTTGTATGGCCGGGTGGTTTCTTCTATCATTATGTCTTGTAATCATTGTGATATTATGTTTGGCCCTAGTTTAACTCGAGACTATAAATATTGTCTCTGTAATGTTCCACCAGGGAACCAATTAAATTGCCTTTTCACAGTTTAAAGAGAAGATGGTTTACCGGATCCAAAAAAAACCACAATCAGATGAAATGTACCTTTAGAGAATGGTCTTAGAGAATCTCATCATTGATCTAGACCAGACCTACATCCACTATCTTTTGATAATGAGAAGTGCTAGGTGAAAGGTGAAAGCAAATAAATTAATGTGGTATCTGTACAGTAGAAGCTGGTCTATAAAGGCAGTGTGATATAATGGTTAACACTTACAGCACTTCCTGATGTGCTAGTCACCATTTTATTTGGTACCACTGGTATGGACAATGCTCCTTTTATCTGGGTATTAACTGGACCCAAGGTAAATCTGGAAATTTGTCACTGTTTAATATCATAATTTTTACTAGCTCTGAATATTCTGAGCTTTAACATCCTGTGTATATTACAGTCTAAAAATACTTTAATATAAAACTCTTTACTGGTTTTCATGAAATACTTGGGAGTCAGAGAACTTAAGGATTAGAAGAATTAGGAGATTTGTACAAGGTTGCATAGCCTGGACAAAACCTGAGTCTTCGAACTCCACAGCCCATGCTCTGAATCCAAGTACAGGCATACCTCATTTTATTGCACTTTGCTTTATTATGGTTTTATAAATTGAAGGTCTGTGGCAAACCTGTGCCAAGCTAGTTTGTTAGCACCATTTTTCCAATAGCATTTGTTTACTTCATGTCTCTGTCACACTTTAGTATTTCAAACTTTTTCATTATTATATTTGTTAAAATTTGTGATCAATGATTGCAACTCACTGAAAGCTCAGATGATGGTTAGAATTTTTAGCAATAAAGTTTTTTTAAGGAATATACATTTTTTAAGACATTGCCATTGTACACTTAATAGACTACAGTATTGTATAAACATGTTTTACATGCACTGGGAAACAAAAAATTCATTTGACTTACTTTATTGCAATATTTGCTTTTTGTGTGAGTCTGGAACCGAACCTGCAGTATCTCTGAATTTTGCCTATAAATAACTTAATATGTGTGTAAGTTCATGCCTATGTATATGTATAGACATACACACACATTCCCATTTAATTCTCACAAGACTATGTAGGTTATAACACTATAGTTACTCAAGTATCTTTACATACATGTACCAGTACTTCTATAAAATTAATTCCCAGAAGTAGAACTGCTGGTCAAATAGATTGTACATTTTTAGTTTTGAAAGATTAGCAAAACTTGCCAGTATGTTTCACTTAGGACTTCTCTCTCTCATCAAAAGTGAAATTGGTCTACCGTTTTCTTTTATGTGCTCAACTTTTCCTGTTTAGGTAAAAAGATTATGCTAGACCTATTAAATAAATTGAAAAGCTTTGCAACCTCCTCTATGTTCCAGAGCCATTTAAATAACAGGATAAAAAACTGGTTACTGAAACTATCTGGGCCTCACATGATTTTTAGAGGTAGATCTTTACCAGTGTTAGTGGTTATTAACAGATTCTGATCTGCACTCAAACTCAGGAGAAAACAGTTTTAATCTAACACTGTGTTTACTTAGCTTTACATAAGGATACAGCTCACGAAATGCAGCATGTTTACCTGATCCAGAGGACCAACAGCTACGCAGGTTCATGGCTTCTTTTGTGCCCTCCACGCGAGGTGTTCATGACTTCCCTGAATGTGAGCCAAAGTGTATGAGGGTCACTTTGCCAAACAGAAGCCACAGCTTCTATTTTCCACAGCATTTCATACCGTTCCAGTTATGTCGGACCAAGGCCTGTATGCAAGCGCACATCTCCACCAGTCCGGGATAGTTGCCCCAATTGGGGTATAAAGCACATGAGGCAGCCCGTAGTCCACCATGACTTTAACTCTGTAGTTTCCAGAGAGGACCCAGATAACAAGCAGGCTTAGATCAGGTGTGTTATTAACATGCTACTCACACTAGGGGACCTGCCAGGGACTTTAAATCTTGAGTCAATTTAAAATAATTTATCATTCCATTCCAAAGAATTATGCATTTCATCTATATTTTCAAATTCACTGGCAAAAACGTGTTTTTGCCAAAGAACGTCTCTTTATTGATATTTTAAAGGAAGCAGTTTTCATGGTTTTATTGATCATATATTGGTTTCACACATCCCTACAAACCTCAGAAACATATGCCTTTGTCTTAATTAATTCTTACAGCCACTTCCCTAGAGTTAATTTTTCCTAGATTCTTGAGTTAAATGTTTAGTTTATTTTCCATCTGTCCTGTTTTTTACAAATGACTAAGATTCATAAAATATTCCTCTTAGTACTATTTTAACTACATTCTTAAGAGTATGCCTTTCATTTTGTTAATTTTTAATGTATTTTTTTTAATTTTAGAAATTCTATGTTATTTGGAAGGGTAACTGATTTCCAGGAATGTTTTTTTGCTACTTTCTTGACTACTAATTTGTTGCAAGGGACTTAAAATGTGACATTGTAATTTCTATTCTTTTTTTTTTAATTATTGGCTTCCTTAAATCAAATCATATAATAAGCCAAGCGTGTTAACTGCTCATATCATTTATAGCCTTATTTTTGGTATAGTTTGATCTTCTGTTTTCCAAGAGAAATAAGTTAAAATTACAGCGTGATTATTTTGGCTCTGTATATATTTGTCGTGTCCTTAACATACATATTTGATTTATTCTGGTAAGACATGCCTTTTATCAATATACAATTTACCTCTTAGCCTTTTTTATATCCTTTTGATAATACTAATATTGAACAAAATAAAATACTTACTTTGTATTTGTCTGATACATTTTATTACATTCCTTTACTTCAAATTTTCTGTCATTTTATTTAAAGGGTCTTATTACACCATATTTTTCTTCTTTACATTTAGATCTACTATTTTAGGAATCCTTTTGTAATGACTGTATTAACCTTTACAACCATACTATTCACAAGTATTTAAACTGATTTTCCCCCCTCACCATTGTTTCCGAAACTGAGAAATAAAAATGCACAGATACATCCTTCAGTATTTGAGAAGCCTGGGGTAAACTAAGTCATATCCGTTAAATGATCTACATTGTCTTCATACTTAAATAACTTCAGTATGGAATTCTAGACTCAGTCATTTTCCCTTAGCAATTTCCTTAGAATTCTGGTTCTTTTTTTCTTTTTTTTCAGTATCTTCTGATTACCTCCAAGAAAATAATCAATGAATGTCTTAACCTGCATTCTCTAGAAAGCAGAGCTGAGTCAGTAACCTTTCACTGATGACATATAGAAGGTACAAGGCCAGGGCAATAAAAATGAGGAAAAAAAGAGAAGTGAGGTAAGCAAATATTCAGTGTGATAGGTTAGTGTGCTGGCCACCACCTCACAGTGCCATGGAGAATTATCAGCTGTCTTAATAGACATAATCCAAAATTCTCTAGAAAATGTGTAGGGAAAAAATGCACTTATGGACAGTCTTCATGCCAGGTTTTAGTTTGCACAGTTCTCTTCTGTTTCCTCATGGGGTAAGTTCACCCCATGGGGAGTGAGCCCCCTTACATTTTGCCAGAGTGCATCACCTGGCCCCCATGGAGCCACAGAAGCCAATCCCCATGCCCCATGAAATAGCATTACCTCCCAGAAATGTGGAATGACAAAGAGAAAAAGAAGACTATTGCATCCCAGTCCGTCTTAATTTACATCTAAAACAAACTGTGACCCTTTCTTTTCTGGAACTTCTCCAGATTCACCATATGATATTTTTAAAGAACCCCTAAATTTTATGACCTTCATAAAGAGTCAATATCAGATTTCATTAAACAGATTCCAGAATTACTATTTTAGATCCCAGGGTTAGTATTTTCTGGCTAATTATGGCTTCCAAGTATATTATCCTCTGTCCTATATTTGTGGTAATGGGTTTAAGTTTCTAAGTTACCAACTGACATGTGTCCCTACTGACTTTCAGAATGTATGTATAGAAAATTTTTAAACTTGTCAAAGTTTTTTTGTGTTTTTGATCCTAGAGTACTGTTGGGATCTGAGGTTGCAGTTGAGGTCTTTGGGGCAATGCAAAGAGTGAAGAAGGAAGCGGGAGTACTCATGGAGGGTGCTCAGAAGAAAGCACTTTATTCTGCACAAAACTGTACTTTTTATACTGTGATAGTGCTCATTCATGGTTACATAAGTAGTAAAGGTGCACATGCTCGTGACCTTCATGGTCAGGTGTCCGGCCTTCAAAGCCCTTATCTAGCTCCTTACTCATGGGTAGGATAGTGGTTTACAGACAAGGCCCGACCCATCCAGGGTGAAGCAGCAGACAGCTATCCTCATAGAACAGCAGGGGGAGCAGAGAAGCGGGGTGGGGAGGGAGCAAGTACCCAGGTCCTTTCCCAAGTTTCCCAGAAGCAGACCAGGAGACAAAAATTCATGTTCACATGACCTATTAAGAAAATGCTCCCGGAAGAAACCAGTAAGGAAGTAAGGAAGCAGGTAAGGGCCAGGGAAGCAGCCAAGTCAGGGAACACTGATGGCTGCAGGACTATGAAAGCCCGGGTGTCTTGCTTCAAGTCAGAGCAAATGCTGAAGAACAGCTGACTAAGCAAAGACCTTTGTGGGAGTGAGGGAATAAACTTCCAGGTATTTCTGACTTTCTGTGCCTACTTCCTGAGCACTAACAAATAACAGTTCTCTGAATGACAGCTGCAGGGACAGGCTGCTGGAAGCAAGAGCACAGCAGAGTCAGGGGAGAGGGACTCACAGAAACAGCCAAAGGAATCCAAAGGAACCTATATGGAGCACAGTTTCCAGCCTAGGCAGCTTCCTTACTTTCTGAGGTGATAAGATATTTCTCTCTTAAAGACAGCATGCCTCCTTGGAGAAACAGCTGAATCCACTTTGTGGGCAGGAATCCAGTCTTACCCTGGAGCATTAAAATGGACCAGGAATATTTAGAGACTATAGTCTAGGCAATGATAGTCATTACTACTGGGCTTGTTAACATCTCTACCTGGTACTTTTCAATCAACAGAGATAGTAAACAAACACTTTTTAAAGAGACAATAATCTCATTCCCAATTCAAGTACTCGGTGAGCCACACTGTCACCTAAGAATGGCCATCTATCTAGTCCTACGTTCTCCCATCAAATTCCACAGAAGGAATGAAGGAACTGCTTTTCCACTGCCTCATTTTTAGGCCCTCAAACAAAAACAGCCTGTTAACCATCTCCTTCCCCACCAACCAATAAAACTTGTGTCCTAAACTTTGGGTACTCATGGAGTTGAAGGCCTTCCATACTTCAGAGCTGATTCATCCTCCCAAGGGTGACTGAGATGAATCTAGCCTGCTGTCATGATCCTGAGGTGAAATATTTGCAGGTGGATTAAGACCGCAAAAATGATGGCCTCTGCTTTGCCAAGAGAAAATATTCAAGATTTAGGATTGATCTTAAATGTACAACAGTCATAAAATCTGCGTCGGAGGGCAAAAAATTAATTCAACCATTCATAGCTGTTCCCTTTAGAGTTTCCCTCAGGATAGAAGCTCATGCTAGGAGAGCCATATGTTGTCTCTGCATACATCTGCTATCATGCAACTTCATCCACTGAAGGCTAGCATGAGGTTGAAAGGATTTCAGCCTGTGCTCTAATTATAGTTGGAATGATGAGGTGTTGGTTGAAACCTAGGGATTAGCACAGGTAAGGCCACAGAGGTGTAAATTAGTTTTGATAGTTGAAAGAGAAACGATTTCCATATGAAAAGTATTTGAAAGTGAATGAAATTGACTTAAGAAATGTGTCAGTTCCATTCCAGATAAATGAAAAGTAATCTGTTTTCCTTAGCCATTCAGAGGGAAAGTAGAGCCATTGTGGAAGGAAAACTATTCCACATTCCCAGCAACTTCCCTGGGATCAGTGGACTATGAACAATCTTGTACCTTGCAAAAAGATCACGATCCTAAAGACATCTGTACTCCTAACCCTCTAATTTGGACTCAGAAGCTGTATGTCACCTTATAGTCAGCTTTCCAGGGAATCCAACCTGCAAGATAAGCATGCAGCATGCCTATTAGAAAGTGTTCTTGGCATCCATGCCTGTAGGAAGGAAGGAACAGCAGTGGCAGAGGTAGAAGTCAACCAGTGAAGCTATCGCAACAATGCCTCTACAGAAATTATGTGGCTTTCTATACTAGGGATGATATTTCAAAGTTTTCCTATGCTGGAGAGAGAGGTCCAAGCCTTTATAGCCCCTTAATTGTCAGCCATTGCATGCAGGGCATACTAGGAAGAGGGGATGATCTCCAGCAATGTAGCTTTTTCTTCAGCAGAGACAATCTTGATGGGAGCTAACAGCTGGGGCTCATAGCTGAGGACTGACTATTCACACAACACTCCCAGCAGCTGAAGTAATAAACCTTTTGTTCCTGTAGGGGGATTTAGATGGTACATCAGTATATCTACTACATGCATCTTACTACCTCATGCCTTAACCATACCTGGTCTCCAAGACAAATAGCCTTGGGCCTATGGGAATAAATTAAGTGAGGTGAACAAACTAGACTGATCAATTCCATAGAAAGATTAGCTTTGCATGCTTGATTTGGGGGGCATCCCCATCCAACAGCATGCCCAGCCCTTTCAGCCAGGTCCCAACTTCACAAATCCTTCCCTTAAATAAGTGAATATAAATTGTCTTGCTGACCAGACAGAAAGATTTAGTGCTCATCTAGTGGATATATGCTACACCCTTCTTCCCTCTACCCCTAATTTGGTCTTCTTTCCCATCCTTGGCTTCGCTTCTAGGACTTTCTCCTTGTGGAAAATTTGGTAAACCTGGAAAAATGACAGTTATACTACCGTAAATATAACTCTCAGGTTCAATGTAGAGTATTCAATTAGAGCATTTCCTGAAGGAGATTCCCGATACCCTGACCTACTCTCTAGCAAAGGCTCAACAAGGAGAGGCTAACAGAATGCGGCAGACAGGGAGAACACTAACACCTATGGAATGGTGTCAGTCAGGTAAGATCGAGGAGATCTGCATAATAAAAGAGATCAATCTTCAACTCCTTCCTCCAAACTTGCTGCCACCATCAGATCCTCTTTTACAGTGGATCAGATAAAAATAAGAGGGATCTGTGGATTTTCACAGCCACCAATTCATTGCTTAAAACTCTGGAAAGGCTCACTTTCTTGGTTTGTATAAAAAGCACTTGAAAGTCTTAAATTCAAATCTACAATTTTATTTTTTTTAAAAAGACATTCTCAGGAAATTTCAGGTTGCATATTCCTTTTGACAAACTTCCTAAAATTCTTACATGAGTATGTCCTGACAGGGGAATCTGTGTTTCTATAAAAGCATGGTGCCATGTCTTTACCCTCGTGTCCTCCTGGGTTTATGGTAGTTGCAGTAATAATTTCTCAACATCCTAAGAGGATGAGTTCTGGAATCTGGCTGAGTAGTCAGATATGACACACTCCAGGGGCAGCATCTGACAGGAAAATAGACTAAGTATTGATCTTTTCAAACCTTATCAGATGTTCTTAAGGCATCTCCAGAAGAACAGAAACCTCCATGGGCAGAAGAGCAGTGGGTCAAAGAATTCGAGATTTTCAGTGCTTTTTATACAAACTATAAAAATGGGCCTTTTCAGAGTTTTAAGCAACAACTTGGTGGCCATGCAGATCCACAGATCCCTATTTTTCTCTACCCAGCATTTTGAAGCATAGTTGCCAGGCTTTAGACTTTTTGCTCACTGTGAGGGCATGGGAGTTGGTTCAGACTCCCATGAGATGGAGGTGTGGTCCTAGTGCAGCAGGAGTGACGTGAGGCAGAGAAAGAAGGAAAGCACATGACAGGAAGTATGTCACCAAGCTGACAACAGCTTCATGATTAAGGAGAACCCCTCATTGAGTCCCATGATACATTTCCCAGACAGACCATGTAGAGCAGACCACCTTCACTCAGAATGAGTCTATGAACGAGAAACTAGAGACAGAAAAAAAGGCAATTGATGAATATCACTCCTTTTCTCCCTCCAGTGAAGTTTGTCCCATGGAGTGATAACTAAACTATGCATACATGTTGTTCCAGCCACTGTGGGCAACCACTGTAGAACCAGACTTCACATCCCATCAACATTGGGCTACTTCAGGGTCCAGAGTACTGTTAGCCTTTATGGATCTGGTTGGTCTGGATATAACCTGCCGTGGCTCTCACTAAGAAGGTGCACTGAAGGATGTGTCAAATCATGGCCCTAATTCTGCAGGAGGCTGAGACAGCTGGTGGTGTTAGGAAATAAAAGAACAGCCAACAGCTTCTAAGCACAATGGCTCCTAGCCTTCCTATTGAGCAACTGGCCAAGACTTGATGCATAGGACCAAGAAAATATTGAGGACTAAAAATTGGGTTCATTATAGTCACAAATGTAGAAATTGGTGCACAAAGACTCCCTAAAACATGGGATTCACAATTATCCCAATCAGAGGCAGACACCAGCCATGTGGAGCTCCCCCAAACTATAAAAATTGTCTTCCTTTACGTGAGGCCTGAAGTACTGCCGCTGTCACGCCCCTCGTGGACCATGTCTGAGCTGCCAGAGAAGCTACCCTCCCATCCAGTTATGCCAGTTAGCCCTCCAGATTGGAATGGCAACCTTAAATGTCCTTCAGTTAATAAACACCTACAACAGAGACTGTAAGTGACAAAAGCTGGTCACAGAATCAAAAATTCTACCCAGAGAGTGGCATTAACAATAATATTTAATTAAATACATTTAAACTAAAATTTCTGATCAGATAGTTAAGGTCAGTTTGTAAATAATGTAAAGAATTTATCCCAATATTGAACCCTATATTGATAAGGGACATACACAGTTTTATAAAGAAAAAAAAAACTTTTGAGGAAATTTCAGGCTATATATTTCTTTTGAAAAACGTCATGAAATTCTTACATGCCTATGTCCTGATAGGAGAATCTGTGTTTCTGTAAGAGTATGGTACCACGTCTTTGAAATGACATTTCCTGAGATGAGCCTGCTCTTCTCTCCAAATACTTAATATTCCTTTGCTTTGTTTTTCACACCCTAATGAAACTATGCATGTTCTAGAAAAACATGTTCCACTAGGACACTGGGATGATGCTTAAATCATTGGCTTCTGACAAACTACAGCTGCAGATGGGGAAGCAGCTGGAACAAAATCCTGATGTGTGCTTGAGTTAGTGTATTTTGCTTCTGCCAATTTTTACATTAACCATGTAGGAGACAGGAACACCATCTTGGTACCCTGACTATGTGAAGCACGGTGGTTTAAAAAACGAAGTATTCCATGTTATTACTTGACATGACACTGATGCAGTATCTTGGGTAATCCCTTGGCCCAGGTGTGAGCGCTGCAGGGAGTGACAGAGTAACACCTGCCACTCCTGCTATGATGCTACCAAGAATCCCTGAGGGCCAGACTCAATGTCTTGAATGAGCCATGGCGTAAATGGTGCGGCACAATGAGTCAGCCAGTTATTCATAGTCAACAGGCGCCCTAACCATCTCCTCCTCCCAGAATTTATTCATCACCTAGCCCATGCTATATCTTCACACAGAATGGGGTGCCTATACTGGAATACTGGAAACAGCTCTCAGTAATGTTTGGTAACTATTAAACCTTCTGGTGAAGCTTTCTGTGGTATTATATTGGAAGGTCAGAGTAGCAGGGCACAGCCAAGGTATCTGGTACTGGGTCAAACCACATGATTAAAACTGAATCTCAGAGGATTGGAGACAAAGACTTACCACCTCTTCTTTTGTGACAGATTTTCTAGGGCTCATGGTTTCCTAAGTTTTGGTGGACATGAGCAACTGGATTGTTGATTGAGGACTGTTGTAGGCGATCCTTAGAGGCAGGATGGACCTTATCACCCCCCAAAATTTGGTTTGGATGTTGAGACTGACGATACTGCACATGCACCAACAGAGCATGGAAAAGTGTATTACTCACATGAGGAAAGAGACAAATAAGTCCCCACGCAGATCTGAAAATGGTTAGAGGTGGAGAAGGGCAAGGACATTGGCTTGGGTTACATTTTGGTTAGAGGGTGGGGCTGGGGTGAGGGTTTCTCTGCACAAACTGGAACTTGTGGGGCTTGAGTTTCCTACCAGCAGCAAGGGAAGGAGTTAGGGGCTGTCTCACTGGCTTGCCCACATGTGCAGCAAGAGAAAGATGTGAACAGTGAGATTTAAAAGCTGCCAGCAGTCAAACATCATAAATGGAGTCAGACTCTTAGTTACAACTTAACTCTGATGTTTGATGACTGAAATGTGCCATGTTTCATTTAATTGAATTTTAACTAAAATAAGCCATTATTGGTTCCTATGAGGTCTTGCAGCTTGAGGCCAGTAAAGGAAGTGAAAACTCTATTACTTCCTTGTTCAAAAGCTCAGGATTGGATATTTTGTGAAGTAAAATGTATTCCTTGGTCACTATTAGTAATATATAGAACTTCAAAGGAAATAAGTGTCTCAATGAGGCCTTGTATTGTGGCTTTAATATGTGCAAAGACATGTGTGAGGTTGATTTATGTTTGGGGTATTTGTGAGGTAAGACATTCACAAAGGTTTCTTTTTTAAACCCCAAAGTGGGAAACTATGGATAAAGAATTGTTGCTGCCATTGGCCAGGTGGCCTGACCATTGGCAAAAGCCCAAGAATCTGTAAAAATGCACAGATGGGGCCAAGTGCTAGCCAACACTTCCAGTGCTAAGAGGAGAGCCTGAACTTTGGCAGTGCGCCGACCTTTGGGTCCTATTTTTTCGCCAAGATGTTCCACTTGAGGGAGAAAAACGAGCAGTTCTCCAGTGAGCTCTGCCATAGATGATGGTAAACTTCCTCTCCAGAGCGTATAAGCTCCCTCTGCCATCCACTCAGTTGGTACCAAGGGAACTCCCCAACTGCTCAAGGGGTCTGGGTGACCCCTTCCAACCCTGTGACATCTGGGAAGGGACTGAGGACAGGGGAGGCTACTCATTCTTATAGGTGGGATGCACCAAAGGATGCAGATTTGGCTCTGTCATGTACGTGTTATTTCCATTTTAGTCAGGAGGCTTTAGTTTCCAAGCTGAGTTTAGGGGTGCTGCTTCCATCACCCAACACATAATGAGCAGCTGAGCACAGAGGGTCATGGGCTCAGGACCTGTGAGAGTCTCCATCTCCAGGAGAGGCCAACACGTGATCGGCAATTGCCAGTTTAGTGTGTGCAGCATGGGGCCAATGAAGACATTTTCTTGCACCAGAAATCCACTGGCAGCTCTCAGTCATGAGTAGTCCAGAGGCTCCAGGAAGCACAAGCAGAGGTTGTTAATACCTCTACAGTGCAAGAGTCTCTTGGGAAGTGCCAGGTGTGTTACAGTTTGGACAGTTTCTACAGCCTTTAGTTAAATGGGGTCCTATTCAAGATGAACCAATTTGTGAATAGCAGTGTAAATGGCCTTAAGGAAAATTTACAAACGAGGAATCTATTGCCTCCAGAATCCAAAAAGGCCTAGAAGATGGTGGGTTTGTTTTAAAGTTGTGGGTGCTTAAAAGGTCAATAATTGTTTCTTGACATTCTCAGAGATGGTGGGGTCCTCAGATTAACAAATAATTATCAGGAATTAAACTGAGGTGGGTGGACTTTGCCCTGTGTATGGGTCAATGGGCAATTCCCCTTTGTGAGTGCCTCTGCAATTATATGTCCTAAATGAGTGGATCAAAAGAATCCTCAGATGAAGGTGTCATCAGTCTGTTGTACAGTATATCTATGCCCCTGAAGGAAGCTGGATGTGGTTAAGACCTTACCTACAAATTGTATGCAAAGTAATGACTGGTGAAGTACTCCACAGGGAGGTAGGTAAATGTATTATTATTGTTCCTTCATAAATGAATGCAAACACTATTTGAAAGACTATTGGAATAGTCACTGAAAGGGAAATATTAACCAAATCTATGACTGCAAAGTTTTCACCAAATTAGATGGACTCAGTAATTCAATAATTTTAGATATAGGGACCTTTAGGGGTAGCTCCCTGACATCAAAATTGTGCTAATTCACTGTTAGCCATTATTCATTCTTTCCAGTTTTTTTGAACAGGCCAAACTGAACTGCTGAATGGAGAAACTGGAGAGAGTGATTTAAACATAATGGTGGCATAAAGTATTCCTCCTTTCTGTCCTACTCTTTAAACAAAGAATTAGCAATCCATCCAGGAACAAAAGCACATCTGAGAGAGGTCTGGGATTCAGTATGAGATGCTGAGGCACCCAGGGAAAATCTCTCCTACCTGTGCGTTTAACAGGCAGACAGACCTCAGTTTGTACAATGAACCTAGGGAAAAATTTAGGGAATTCTGTCCTGGGTAGATAAAGGTAAAGAAGAGAGAGAAAACACAAATAAGGGGAGATTCTGGCACACCAGTGGGAGGAAAAAGAAGTTTGGATGCAGTAGAGACAATAAGAAGAACCTTACGAGCACCCCTAGAACCCACAGTCAACACTGCATGGGATGAATGATCAGGCAGCAGTGACGTCTCCCAAAGGGCAAAAAAAAAGTGATGAGGAAGCACCTGGCTACCCCAGAGTACAGAATGCAACTGAAGAAGTCCATTTCTCTCAAGCAGTACCCAGAGTACTGGGACAGGTCCTGCATGACAAAGAAGAGGGAAAGATATCAAGAAAGAGGCAGATAAAAATACTAAAGGGATTCTGCAGAGGAAGGAAGATCCAAGATGGCAGCATAGGAAGAGCCTGAACTCACCTGCTCCCATAGGCACAACAAATCTACACTACATATGGATCATTCCCCTCTGAAAAAGGTCTGAAGAGCAGATAAACATCTCTCCATAACAAAGGACAAAAGGGCCATATCAAGATGGGTGAGAAAGGCAGATAAAAGATCTTTCCCCAAAAAACCTACCCCTGGTGAGCAATACACAACAGGGAAGGAGCTCACCAGACAGGGCAGTTCTGCAGGAGGACTGAGGTATTGCTACCCCATTTTGGGCACCTTGGCCCCTGGATGTGCATGGGAAAGACAAGCCCACAGAATGTCTAGCTTGGAAAACCAAGGGCACTGTCATACAGGGGTCCCAGAGTACTATAGGAAACTGAGATTCCCCTCTTGGAGGAATCATTTGCAGTATTACTCACCTCAACACCTAGCAAAAAAAAAAAGGTAGTTTGAAGAGTACCTAGACTATATGTGAGGAGTGAGGAAGATTCATTTGCTGATCTGGGTGCATCAGCAGGAGGGGAGGGAGACAGTTGAGATACTCACAGAGGCATGGTGGAGAGCAAAACAGAGTTTTGGAATGTGTTCAAATTTAAATTACTTACAACCTAAAATAGACTGCTACATACATAGGTTACCTCAAACTAACCACAAAGCAACACTTACAGTACCTACACAAAGAAGAATGATAAAGAAATGAAACCTAACACTAAAGTCATCAAAACAAAAGGGAAAAGAGATAGGAACAGAAAAGAACTATAAAAACAGCCAGTAAACAATAAACAAATTTGCAACAGTTCATACCCATCAATAATTACTTTAAATGTAAATGGACTAAATTCTCCAATCAAAAGACATAGAGTGGCTGAATGAATAAAAACCAACAAGACACATCTATATATTTTATACAGGAGACTCACTCCAGAAATAAAGATACACACAGATGGAAAGTGAAAGGATGAAAAAAGATTCTATGGAAATGAAAGTGAAAAGAGACCTTGTATAGCTATACTTATATAAGACAAAATATACTTTAAAACAGACTATAGTAAAAGATAAAGAAGGATGCTACATAATGATAAAGGGGTCAGTCCAGTAAGAAGACATTACAGTTATATATGTACCCAACATAGGAGCAAAATATTTAAAACAAATATTTCCCAACATAGAAAATCCTAGGACCAGATGGTTTCACATAAATTCAACCAAACATTTAAAGAATTAACTCCAATCCTTCTGAAACTCTTCCAAAACATTATAGAAAAGAGATCACTTTCAAACTCATTTTGAGTTCAACATTACCCAACATGCCAAGCTAGACAAGGAGACTACAAGAAAACTATAGAACAATAGCCCCAATGAATACAGATGCAAAAATTCCAAACAAAATATTAGCAAGTTAAATTCAACAACACATTTGAAAGATTTACACAACACACCAATTGGAATTTATCACTGGGGTGTAAGGTTTCAGTATACATAAATCAATAAATGGGATAAACCATATTCATATAACAAAAGATAAAAATCATGACTATCTCAATAGATGCAGAAAAAGCATTTCCAAATACTAAATCCTTTCATGACAAAAACCTTCAACAAACTGGATATATAGGAACATACATCAGCATCATAAAATCCATATAAGACAAACCCACAGTTAACATACTTAACAGTATAAAAATTGAAACTTTTTCCTCTAAGATCAGGCACATGACAAGGGCGTACACTCTTATCATCCTTATTCAACATTGTACTAGACATCTTAGCTAAGGCAATTTCACATGACAAAGATAATAAAAGACATCCAAAAGGGAAAAAAGACGTAAAATTCTCATTGTTTGCAGATGATAAGTTCTTATATACAGCCCTAAATTCACAACCCAAAACTGTTGGAATTAATGAATTCGGTGAAGTTGAAGGGTATAAAATCAACACACAGAAATCAGTTGCATTTCTATAGATTAAAAATGAAACATTTGAAAAAGCAATGAAACTATTCCACTCACAATAGCTACAACAAAATACTTAAGAATAAATGTATCACAAGAGGCAAGATCTTATTATTTTTATGGCTGAATGATATGTTTATTTTTATTGACATATAATTGGCAGATAACATTTTCAGATGTACAATATGATTCAATAGCCATATATATTGCAAAATGGTCACAGTAAGTTTAGTCAATATTCAATACCATATAATTTTTATGAGCATTTTTAAGATCTACTCTCACAGCAACTTTTAAATATTAATACAGGAATTATTAATTATAGTAACCATGTTGTACATTGCATCCCCAGGCTTATTTATTGATAACAGAAGTTTGTACCGTTTGACCCCGTTCACCATTTCACCCACCTCCTATTCCCCACCTCTGGCAATCACCAATCTGTTATGTGTATCTATGAATTCAGGTTTTCTCTGGTTTTTATTAGATTCCACATGTAAATGAGATCATATGGCATTTGGTTTTCTCTGTCTTACTTACCTCCCTTAGCATAATGCCCTCCAGGTTCATCCACATTATCACAAATGGCAAGATTTACTTTTTTATGGCTGAATAATATCACATTATATTGCATGTGTGTGTGTGTGTGTATCGCATTTGCTTTATCCATTTATCCAAGTATCCTATGGACACAGGTTTTCATGGCTTGGCTGTTGTAAATAATACTGCAGTGAACATGGAGTCAGATATATCTTCAAGTTAGTGTTTTTGTTTCTTTTGGAAAAATGTCTAGTCAGGTCATCTGCCTATTTTTTTATTAGATTATTGTGGGGGTTTTGATATTGAGTTATATGAGTTCATTATATATTTTGGATATTACCCCTTGTCAGATATGAGATTTGCAAATATCTTCTCCCATTCAGTACATTGCCTTTTCATTTAATCTTGCTGGTTTCCTTTGCTCTGTTGAAGCTTGTTAATTTTATATAGTCCCACTTGTTTGTTTTTGCTTTTGTTGCCTTTGCTTTTAGTGTCAAATTCAAATATCACTGCCAACACTGATATCAAGGGGCTTACCACCTGTTTTCTTCTAGGAATCATTGTTTCACGTCTTAAAATCAAGTCTTTAATCTTACACTCCCGTATTTATTGTAGCATTAGTCACAATAGCCAAACCATAGAAACAATCTAAGTTTCCATCAATGGATGAATGGATAAAGATGATGTGGCATACACATATACTGTGGAATATTACATGGCCATGTAAAAGAAGGAAATCTTGCCATTTGCTACAACATGATTGGAGCTTTAAGGCATTATGTCAGGTGAGACAAGGCAGAGAAAGACAAATACTATATCATATCAGTTATAGTAGAATCCAAAAAAGCTGAACGTTTTAGTTTTTGTAAAAACAGAAAGTAGAATGGTGGTTACCAGAAGCTGGGCAGTGGGAGAGATGTTGTTTTAGGGTACAAACTAGTAGTTAGTAGATAAGTCAGTCCTAGAGATCTGATGCACAGCCCTAGTGATTATAGACCAAAATGTGGTACTGTAAACTTCAAAACTACTAAGACACTAGATTTTAATTGCTCCCACCACAAAAAGGAAATGAAAATTTTGTCACATGTCAGCAGTGTAAGCTAATGCTATTGTGGTAATCATATCACAACATATAAATGTATGTATCAAATCAACACATTATATCCCTTAAACTTACAGAATGTTATATGTCAATTATACCTCAACAAATGTTTTAAAATTTAAATAAATGGGGAAATTGCAGGAATAATTACCCTGTCTCTGAAAAGAACTTCTACAATGGATTTCAATCCCTGAAAGCCTTCTTTTAATTTACAGTGGACCATATTAACTATTTATATCATAGGGAGAAAGTCCATGGGGTCCCATTTGTTCAAGTAAAGATTATGTTTAATTTTATGAATTATTTCTTGGTTCAGAGTGTCCATGCCATCTATGGAATATTTTAAAGCAATGGATGGTAGTGGGGAATCTAGTGCATGGTTAAAGTGAAGCATACCTGTTTGTTCTCTATTTTATGTTCAGTAAATGCCCTAAGATTATAGAGGTACTTTAAATTTAGTGGGATCCCCAATTAAAACACTCATTTAAGCCCCAGTATAGATTAAGGCCATGGAGATTTACCAATTGTTGCATCTCAGATTTTAAAAACATCAAAATCAGAAACTATGTTATAGGGATAAAAAAGCAAATTAGGTTAGGGATTAAAGATGGCGGCATGAGAGGAGAGACAGAGGCTTCCTCCTAAAACTGGATACAATTAGAAAATTTAATTGGTGCAACTAATCCTGAGAGAGCAAAAGGAAAGAGGACAGCATCAGACTGCACACACCTGGAGAAAAGAGCAGACTTCTGTGAACGGGGTAACGTACCAGAGCCGTGGCTCCATGGGACCCGAGCCCCTCCCCAACCCCAGCTGACCAGCGTGAGGAAGACAAATGGAGCAGGAAGTGGAAGGCTTGGGACTGCTGAATACCTAGCTCCAGAGATCTGTGCTGGGAGTACAAACCTACATTTCATGGTGCTTTCATGAAACTCACATGACTACTGGGTTGGAAAGTTAATACAGGCAGAGTTCCTGGGAGGACTGGGATTCAGGCTGCTTGTGGAAAGCAGGGATCCATGTCTGGCTGCTCTGGGACAAAAACATATACCTGTGTGCACGGCCCACTGGCCCAGGCAGTGGAGACAGGCACAGCAGCCAGGAGGTGGGGAACAGCTCTTTCCTCCCCCTAGGTACCATTACCGCTCCCCTGCAACCCCTGACATTGCTTCAGGGGCTCAGCAGCTCCAGAATAGAGCTTCTGGACACTAGAGGGCGCCATATACAAACATGAAACACAAAAGGAACCTTGTCCAGAGTAAAATTAATACAACTCCCGAGAAAGATTTAAATGATATGGACCTCGTGACTCTTCCTGAAAGGGAGTTCAAAATAAAAATAATCAACATCCTAATGGAGGTATGGAAAGACATCCAAGAACTCAAGAATGAATTCAGGTCAGAGATCCAATCGTTAAGGAACACGATGGAGGGCATTAAAAGCAGGTTGGATACGGAGGGGGAGACAATAAATGAAATAGAAAGTAGAGAAGAGGAATACAAAGAAGCTGAGGCACAGAGAGAAAAAAGGATATCTAAAAATGAAAGAATATTGAGAGAACTGTGTGACCAATCCAAGTGGAACAATATTCGCATTACAGGGATACCAGAAGAAGAAGAAAGAGAAAGGGAAAGAAAGTGTCTTTGAGGAGGTAGTTGCTGAAAACATCCCCAATCTGGGGAAGGACATAGTCTCTCAGGCCATGGAGATCCACAGATCCCCCTACACAAGTGACCCAAGGAAGACAACACCAAGACACATAGTAATTAAAATGGGAAAGATCAAGGATAAGGACAGACTGTTAAAAGCAGCCAGAGGCAGAAATAAGATCACATACAAAGGAAAGCCCATCAGGCTAACATCAGACTTCTCAGCAGAAACCTTATAGGCCAGAAGGGAGTGGCATGATGTATTTAATGCCATGAAGCAGAAGGGCCTGGAAACAAGATTACTTTATCCAGCAAGACGATCATTTAAATTTGAAGGAGGGATTAAATAATTTCCAGATAAGCAAAAGCTGAGAGAGTTTACCTCCCACAAACCATCTCTGCAGTCTATTTTGGAGGGACTGCTATAGATGGAAGTGTTCCTAGGGTTGGACAGCTGTCACCAGAGGTAGTAAAATCATGGTAGGGAGGGTGCAGCAGCTGATTATGAATCAAATGCAAAATTAAATTGACTATCCCCAAAGCCAATCAAGGGACAGAGAAAAAGTATAGAATCTGATACCCAATATATAAAGAATGAAGGAGAAAGAAAAAGGAGGAGAAATAGAAAAGAACCTTCAGATTGTGTTTGTAACAGCATACTAAGTGAGTTAAGTTAGACTCTTAGATAGTAAGGAAAGTAACCTGGAACCTTTGGTAACCACGAATCTAAAGCCTGAAATGGCAATAAGTACATACCTATCAATAATCACCCTAAACGTAAATGGACTGAATGCACCAATCAAAAGACATAGAGTCACTGAATGGATAAAAAAACAAGACTCATCTATATGCTGCTTAAAAGAGACTCACCTCAAACCCAAAGACATGCACAGACTAAAAGTCAAGGGATGGAAAAAGATATTTCATGTAAACAATAGGGAGAAAAAGCAGGTGTTGCACTACTAGTATCAGACAAAATAGACTTCAAAACAAAGAAAGTAACAAGAGATAAAGAAGGACATTACATAATGATAAAGGGCTCAGTCCAACAAGAGGATATAACCATTCTAAATATATATGCACCCAACACAGGAGCAACAGCATATGTGAAACAAATACTAACAGAACTAAAGGAGGAAATAGACTGCAATGCATTCATTTTAGGAGACTTCAGCACACCATTCAAAGGACAGATCCACCAGACAGAAAATAAATAAGGACACAGGGGCACTGAACAACACACTAGAACAGATGGACCTAAAAGACATCTATAGAACTCTACACCCAAAAGCAACAGGATACATTCTTCTCAAGTGCACATGGAACATTCTCCAGAACAGACCACATACTAGGCCACAAAAAGAGCCTCAGTAAATTCCAAAAGATTGAAATCCTGCCAACCAACTTTTCAGACCACAAAGGCATAAAACTAGAAATAAATTGTACCAAGAAAGCCAAAAGGCTCACAAACACATGGAGGCTTAACAACACGCTTCTAAATAGTCAATGGATCAATGACCAAACTAAAATGGAGATCCAGCAATATATGGAAATAAATGACAACAAAAACACAAAGCCCTAAATTCTGTGGGACGCAGCGAAAGCAGTCTTAAGGGGAATGTATATAGCAATCCAGGTATATTTAAAGAAGGAAGAACAAACCCAAATGAATAGTCTAATGTCACAGTTATGAAAATTGGAAAAAGAAGAACAAATGTGGCCTAAAGTCAGCAGAAGGAGGGACATAATAAAGATCAGAGAAGAAATAAACAAAATTGAGAAGAATAAAACAATAGCAAAAGTCACTGAAACCAAGAGCTCGTTCTTTGAGAAAATAAACAAAATAGATAAGCCTCTAGCCAGACTTATTAAGAGGAAAAGAGAGTCAAAACAAATCAACAGTATCAGAAACGAGAAAGGAAAAATCATGACGGACCCCACAGAAATACAAAGAATAATTAGAGAGTACTATGAAAACCTATATGCTAACAAGCTGGGAAACCTAGAAGAAATGGACAACTTCCCAGAAAAATACAACCTTCCAAGACTCACCAAGGAAGAAACACAAAATCTAAACAAACCAATTACCAGCAAAGAAATTGAAGCGGTAATCAAAAAACTACCTAAGAAAAAAAACCCCTGGGCCAGATGGATTTACCTCGGAATTTTATCAGACATACAGAGAAGATATAATACCCATTCTCCTTAAAGTTTTCCAAAATATAGAGGAGGAGGGGATACTCCCAAACTCATTCTATGAAGCCAACATCATCCTAATACCAAAACCAGGCAAAGACCCCACCGAAAAAGAAAATTACAGACCAATATCCCTGATGAACATAGATGCAAAAATACTCAATAAAATATTAACAAACCGAATTCAAAAATATATCAAAAGGATCATACACCACGACCAAGTGGGATTCATCCCAGGGATGCAAGGATGGTACAACATTCGAAAATCCATCAGCATCATCCATCACATCAGCAAAAAGAAAGACAAAAACCACATGATCATCTACATAGATGCTGAAAAAGCATTTGACAAAATTCAACAACCATTCATGATAAAAACTCTCAGCAAAATGGGTATAGAGGGCAAGTACCTCAACATAATAAAGGCCATATATGATAAACCCATAGCCAACATCATACTAAACAGCGAGAAGCTGAAAGCTTTTCTTCTGAGATCGGGAACAAGACAGGGATGCCCACTCTCCCCACTGTTATTCAACATAGTACTGGAGGTCCTAGCCACGGCAATTGGACAAAACAAAGAAACACAAGGAATCCAGATTGGTAAAGAAGAAATTAAACTGTCACTATTTGCAGATGACATGATAGTGTACGTAAAAAACCCTGAAGACTCCACTCCAAAACTACTAGAACTGATATTGGAATACAGCAAAGTTGCAGGATACAAAATTAACACACAGAAATCTGTGACTGTCCTATACACTAACAAGAGCCAATAGAAAGAGAAATCAGGAAAACAATTCCATTCACAATTGCATCAAAAAGAATAAAATACTTAGGAATAAACCTAACCAAAGAAGTGAAAGACCTATACCCTGAAAACTATAAGATACTCTAAAGAGAAGTTAAAGAGGACACTAACAAATGGAAACTCATCCCATGCTCTTGGCTAGGAAGAATTAATATAGTCAAAATGGCCATCTTTCCCAAAACAATATACAGATTTGATGCAATCCCTATTAAATTACCAAAAACATTCTTCAACGAACTGGAACAAATAGTTCAAAAATTCATATGGAAACACCAAAGACCCCGAATAGCCAAAGCAATCCTGAGAAAGAAGAATAAAGTGGCGGGGATCTCACTCCCCAACTTCAAGCTCTACTATAAAGCCATAGTAATCAAGACAATTTGGTACTGGCACAAGAACAGAGCCACAGACCAGTGGAACAGATTAGAGACTCCAGACATTAACCCAAACATATATGGTCAATTATTATTCGATAAAGGAGCCACGGACATACAATGGGGAAATGACAGTCTCTTCAACAGATGGTGCTGGCAAAACTGGACAGCTGCATGTAAGAGAATGAAGCTAGATCACTGTCTAACCCCATACACAAAAGTAAATTCAAAATGGATCAAAGACCTGAATGTAAGTCATGAAACCATAAAACTCTTAGAAAAAAACATAGGCAAAAATCTCTTGGATGTGAACATTAGCAACTTCTTCATGAATATATTTCCCCGGGGAAAGCCAAACAAAAGCAAAAATGAACAAGTGGGACTATATCAAGCTGAAAAGCTTCTGTACAGCAAAGGACACCATCAATAGAACAAAAAGGTACCCTACAGTATGGGAGAATATTTTCATAAATGAAAGATCTGATAAAGGCTTGACATCCAAATTATATAATGAGCTCATGCTCCTCAACAAACAAAAAGCAAATAATCCAATTAAAAAATGGGCAGAGGAGCTGAACAAACAGTTGTCCAAAGAAGAAACTCAGATGGCCAACAGACACATGAACAGATGCTCCACATCGCTAGTTATCAGAGAAATGCAAATTAAAACCACAATGACGTATCACCTCACACCAGTAAGGATGGCCACCATCCAAAAGACAAACAACAACAAATGTTGGCAAGGTTGCGGAGAAAGGGGAACCCTCCTACACTGCTGGTAGGAATGTAAATTAGTTCGACCATTGTGGAAAGCAATATGGAGATTCCTCAAAATGCTCAAAATAGACTTACCATTTGACCCAGGAATTCCACTTCTAGGAATTTACCCTAAGGATGCAGCACTCCATTTTGAAAAAGACAGATGTACCCCTATGTTTATCGCAGCACTATTTACAATAGCCAAGAAATGGAACCAACCTAAGTGTCCATCAGTAGATGAATGGATAAAGAAGATGTGGTACATATACACAATGAAATATTATTCAGCCATAAGAAGAAAACAAATCCTACCATTTGCAACAACATGGATGGAGCTGGAGGGTATTATGCTCAGTGAAATAAGCTAAGTGGAGAAAGACAAGTACCAAATGATTTCACTCATCTGTGGAGTATAAGAACAAAAGAAAACTGAAGGAACAAAACAGCAGCAGAATCACAGAACCCAAGAATGGACTAACACTTACCAAAGGGAAAGGGAATGGGAAGAATGGGAGGGTAGGGAGGGATAAGGGCGGGGATGAAGAAAAGGGGTATTATGATTAGCATGTATAATGTGGGGGGTGGGGGAAAGGGGAGGGCTTTGCAACACAGAGAAGACTTTTGATTCTACAACAGCTTACTATGCTGATGGACAGTGACTGTAATGGGGTTTGTGGGGGGGACTTGGGGTAGGGAAGAGCCTAGTAAACATAATGTTCTTCAAAAAAATAAAAATAAATAAATACATTTAAAAGAAAAAAAAAGCAAATTAGATCCCCTTAATCTTTTTTTGTATAAATTTTGAGTAAATTTTTATTTCTAATTGGGTTAAAATTATTCTAGACCTCTGCTTCAACTTTTTTTTTTCCTTCCCTATACCCAAGTTTTATTTTGTTTCTTACTAGATATGCTTAGGGTGTTCTCCATATTCTATATCCTTTCATATTTATGAGTTTCTTCCTCCAGAGAGGCTCAAATCGCTGGTGTCATGGTTAGGTACCTCCCCTATGTCAATGGTTGCTTTACATGATTTAATGACTCCAGGCTCTAATGTTTGAACTAATCCCTTGACTGTGCCATGAAGGTGCCATTTTTATTTCTCCCTATAACCCTGTGTATCAGGATCTTTGCTGTGACAGAATTGTAGGAGCCATCAGCACAAAGACATTTTGTAGGGACCTAGTAAGCCACCTGATTTTAGGAATATAACCTTAGCATGCCACGTAGTGACTGTTCTTCCACGTGAGTGGCTACCAGATGGGCCTGTACATTACACAGGGTATCAGTCTTCCCCCTGAGTCCTGTACAGAACAAGGATCAATGCCTACCTAGACACACAGCCAGTGGCCACAGAGCAAGTTGTTCCCAAGTCTAATATCAGTCAGCCTATGTCAGAGTCAAGGTATATGATTCGGTCTGAGACACACACAAGTCCAGGCCAAAACACACAACACAGGGCTACTTTAAGGATCCTGTTCTCATACTCCTAATGTATGAGAGACTTTATTTTGAAACTTCCTACTTAGGCCAAAGACTCAGTCAAAACCTCTTGTACTGGGCACTGCCCACTTCCCCCCAGTGTTCTAACTACCATCTTGGCCTTATGGGATAAAGTAGCCACCTTAGAAACTTTTTTCCTTTTATTACATAAAGGATAAAATATTGTGGGCATTGGAGAGACAGACTCTTCCTTGAAGGTGTTCATGGGAACACTGTGACAGGCAGAATTCTAAGATGGCCCCCAAGACTCCCAGCTCCTGTACATGTACATGAAAAAAACAGAAGACACAAATGAATATGTACATACTCCATATAAACCTCATCCCCTTGAGTGTGGACAAAACTTTTGAATATGATGGGATTTCTTCCCATTAATAGGTTACATAATATGTCACAGGTGAAGGTATTTTAACAGATGTAATTAATGTCCCTAAAAAGTTGACATTGAGTCAATCAAAAGGGAGATAGTCCTGGGTGAGACTGCCCTAATCAGGTGAGATCTTTAAGAAAAATCTAAAGGTCAGAGTCAGAAGAATTGGAGAGATTCATAGCAGCATAGATGCTCTCTTAGGCTGTGAAGCAGCAAATTACCATGTTGTAGAGAAGGTCACAGTACAGAGCAGCAGACAACCTCTAGGAATGAAGGCCACAGTCCTTTAACCACAGAGAACTGAATTCTGCCATCAACCAGTGAGCTTGGAAGAACAGTCCAAACCTCACACGAGATCACAGCCCTGGCCAACACCTTGAGTAGATTCTGAGAAAAAGATCTAGCTAACCTATGCCTGGACCCCTGACCCACAAAACCCAAAAGATACTAACTCTGTGCTGATTTAAACTACTGTTTGTAGTAATTTGTTATACAGCCCTAGAGAGCTAACACAAACAGCATCAATCATATAGAACTAACTTATAACTTCAGGTATAAATACTGAAGAAAACCACAACCTGATCTATGGCTGCATGAGGTAGACAGCAAATTTATATATTTTTATAAAGACCTGCACACCACAGATGGCTGGCAAAATGGGTTTCCACAGGAAGATTTTTACAATTGTGGAAGCACACTTTCAGGAAAAAAAAGGAAAGAGGAACCATCTGTTCAATGGGTCAAGCAGTGTATTGATTATCTATTGCTGCATAGCAAATTTCCCTGCATAACAAAATAATTAAAATATATTATCTCTGAGGTCATGAATCCAGGAGTGGTTTAGTTAGGTGGTTCTGGCTCATAATCTCCCACGAGTTTATAGTTAAGCTGAATGAGGGCTTCAGTGACCTGATGATGTGATTGAGAGAGAATGATTTTCTTCCAAGTTCACTAACTTAGAAGTTACAAGATATCTCAGTTGTGGATTTCTCCATAAGGCTGCTCATAACATGGAAGCTGACTTCATCCAGAAAAGTGATCTAATAAAGAGAAGGTGGAAGGGAAGGGAAGGACAGAAACTAAGATAAAACCGCAGTATACCTTATAACCCATTCTCGGAAGGAAGATACCATCACTTTTTCCATATGCAATTGACCAGAAAGACCAGGTACAGTGTGGACAGGCACTAACCACACAGGGCATGACAGCGGGGGAACCACTAGAGGCCGTTCTGGAGGCATCTACTCCAAGTAGGAAGTCTCGTCTATACACCTCTTGTGAACAGGCACTCCACCAAATATAAGAACACAATTCACGTACCTGAGGCTGAAAATATTACACCGCTTTGGGGATCCCACTACCGTAGCATAAAAGTTTGCATCACTAGCAACTGCGGGTTTTCAGTGCCTACCTTATCCTACTATTGATCACTGTTCATTCCCTGTTCAACAAGCCTCAAAGGATGTGCTCATTGGGCCTTCTCAGCAGAGGATTATGATTTGAGTCTCACAACTGATGTCTTGAAATGTTCTTACTAATTCTTGGTCTCATTTGTATTGTTTTTCTTCCATATCTGACTGGCAAAACCTACCTTAGATTAAATTTACTGGCTTAGTCCAGAGTCTCTAAGAAACAGATCCTGAGAATGTCTTTGGGGAGGCACAATCCATGGCCTCAAGGGAAGGAGGAAGGGAAATGAGGCCTGGGAGGAAATGAATCAGTCAGGTCTGCTGCTGTTTCAAGACACATTACAGAAAGTTGTTAATGAGGTAGAATCTATTAGGAAATCTGCAGAGAGAAACCATACCTGAGTGGGATCAGGCTCAGCAGCACCTGAGGTGAAAGAAGAGGTTCTGAGAGATGAGCAGCACCAGGATAATCTGAGAAAGCACATGAGATCCACGTCAGTCACAGCAGGTTCTGTGTTCTCTGCCCTTAAATGAGACTTGGAAGAAAATTTACCAGCAAGCCAAATCAGTGCCTCTCAGACCATAGCAGACCATAGTCCCCATCCCAAGATGTTCCCAATGTATGCGTGGGCTTACTGTTCCCTTACTGCTGCTCCTCTATCATTTTTATTGGCCTCTTCTTTCATCACTGGTATAGAACAGTCCGTGTAAGTGGTAACGAAAAGAGAGCAAGCATAGCTAAACTTACATCAGACAAACATGTCTAAAGATCAAAGAGGGTCACTACATAATTATAAAGAAGTCAATTCATCAAGAAGATATATTATTATAAATATGTATGCACTCTATATTGAGCACCTACATATATAAAGTAAATATCAGAACTGAAGGGTGAAATAGAAGGCAATAGGATAGAAGTTGGAGAGTCTAAACCCAACTTTCAATAACAAATAGATCATCCAGACAGTAAGTCAACAGGGAAACAGCAGACCTGAACACTAGCAACAGAGCACACATCTTTTCTAGAACACATCTATTCTTCAGGATAGGTAATGTGTTAGGCCACAAAACAAGTCTTAACAAATTTTAAAAGACTGAAATAATGTCAACTATATTTTCTGTCATAATGGTATGAAACTAGAAATAAGTATTAAGGAAAACTGGAAAATTCATAAATATGTGGAAATTAAACAACACACTTTTGAGCAACCCGTGGATCAAACAGTAACTTAAAGGGGAAATTTAAAATATCTTGAAACAAATGAAAATTGAAACAGAACATAAACAAACGGGATGCAGCAAAAGCAGTTCTAACAGGGCAGTTATAGCAATAAATGCCTACACAAAAACAAATAAAGAGATATCAAATAAACAAGTGGACTTTATACCTCAAGGAAATATATAAGGAAGAACAAAGTAAGACTAAAGTGAGTGGAAGGAAGAAAAAAGATTAAGAAGAAATAAAAGATATATAACCTAGGTAAAAAGATCAATGAACCTAAGAGTTGGTTTTTTGAAAAGATAAATCCAATTGACAAATCCTTTCCTAGAATAAGAAAAATAGAGAACATTCAAATAAATAAAAGTAGAACTGAGAAGGATACATAACATAGATAGTAAAGAAATACAAAGAATCATGAGGGACTGATATGAACAATTTATATGCCAAAAACTGGACAGCCTAGAAGAAACAGATAAATTCCTAGACACATACAACCAACCAAGAGTGAATCATGAAGGAATAGAAAATCTGAACAGAACAAAAATGAGTAAGGAGACTGAATAAGTAATCAAGAATGGAATGGAAAGGGAAGGGAAGGGAGAAAGAGCTGAGGACCCAATGGCTTCACTAGTGAATCTTACCAAACATTTAAAGGATTAATGCCAATCATTTTCAAACTCCTCCAAAAACTGAAGAGGGAGGAGCACTTTCAAATGGATTTTATGAGGCTACCATTACCCTGATAAAAAGCCAGACAAGGAGACTATAAGAAAAATAAGTTACAAGCCAATATCTTTGATGACCATCAATGCAAACACCCTCATCAAAATATTAGCAAACTGAATTCAACAATACATTAAAGGTTCTTGCACCATTTTCAAGAGGAATTTATCCCAGGGATGCATGGATGATTCAACATCTGCAGATCAACCACTGTGATCTCCCATATTAACAATATAAAGGATAAAAATCATCTAATCATCTCAATAGATGTAGAAAAATCATTTCACAAAATTCAACATTTATTCATGATAAAAATTCTCAACAAATTGGTATATAGGGAACATACATCAACATAATAAAGATCATATATGACAAGCCCACAGCTAACATACTCAACAGTGAACAGCTGAAAGCTTTTACTCTTAAGATCAGAGACAAGACAAGGATGTTCACTCTCACCACTAGGTGAGAAGTCCTAGGCAGAGAAGTTAGGCAAGAAAAAGAAATAAAGGTCACCCAAATAAGAAAGGAGCAAGTAAAACTGTCTCAATTTGCAAATGACATATTATATGTAGAAAATCATAAAGAATCTACCAAAAAGCAATTGGAATAAATGAATTCAGTAAAGTTGCAGGATACAAAATCAATACATGAAAATCTTTTGCATTTCTGTGTCTTAATAAAGAACTATCAGAAAAAGAAATTAAGAAAACAATCCCTTTACAATTGCATCACAAAGAATAAAATAACTAGGAATGAATTTAATGAAGGAGGTGAAAGACCTGTGTGTTGAGAACTGTAAAACTGACGAAAGAAACAGAAGACACAAATAAATGGAAAGCTATTCTATGCTCACTGGAAGAATACTGTTAAAATATCCATAATGCAATATACAGATTCAAAGCAACCTCTATCAAGATTCCAATGGCATTTATCACAGAATTAGAATAAGCCTAAAATTTCTGTGAAACAGCAAAAAGCCCTGAACAGCAAAAAAAAAAAAAAAAACTTGATAAAGAAGAATAAAGGTATCACAGTCCCTGATTTCAAACTATACACAAAAGCTATAGTAATCAAAAGAGGATGGCATTAACATAAAAATAGACACATAGAGCAATGGAACAGAGAGTCCAGAAATAAAACCACACATGTATGCTCAATTAACTTATGACAAAGGAGACAAGAATATACAATGGGAAAAAAACAGTCTCGTCAATAAATGATTATGGGAAAACCGGACAGCTATATGCAAAAGAATGAAATTGGGCCAATATCTTATACCATAGCAAAAATCAACACAAAATGGATTGAAGATTTGAGTGTAACACCTGAAAACATAAAATTCCTGAAAGAAAACATAGGTGGTAAGCTCCTTGACATTGGTCTTAGCAATGAGTTTTTTGGATCTAACTCCAAGGGCAAGGGAAAAAATAAGCAAATGGGACCACAACAGAATAAAAAGATGTGCACAGCACAGGAAAACATCAATAAAATTAAAAGGCAACCTACTTGGCAGATCATACATCCAATAAGAGATTAATATCCAAAATATGTAAAGATCTCCTACATATCAAAAAAAATTGAACAATGAATTAAAAAATGGGAGAGGATGTGAATAGACATTTTTCTCAAGAAGACATGCAGATATCCAACAGGCACATGAAAAGATTCTCAACATCATTAATCAACAAGGAAATGCAAATCAAAACTACAATGAGTTATCACCTTACACCTGTCAAAATGCTATTATCAAAAAGACAAGAAATAACAAGTGCTGAGAGGATGTAGGAAAAAGGGAACCCTCATGCACTGTTGGTGGGAATATAAACTGGTGCAGTTACTACTGAAAACAGTAGAGAGGTTCCTCAAAAAATGAAAATAAACTACCACATGATCCGGCAATTCCACTACTGGGTATCTATCCTAAGAAAACAAAAACACTAATTTGAAAAGGTGTACGGACCCCTATATTCACTGCAGCATTGTTTACAATAGCCAAGATGTAGAAACAATCTTAGTGTCTATCAATCGATAAATGGATGAAGAAGATATGGTATGTACACACACACACACACACACACACACACACACACACAGAGGACTACCACTCAACCATAAAAAAAATAATGAAATCTTGCCATTTGTAACAACTTGGATAGACCTTGAGGATATTATGCTAAACAAAGTAAGTCAAAGACAAATACCACATGATTTACTTATATGTGGAATCTACAAAACAGCAGACAAAACAAAACAAAACCCAGACTCAGTTACAGAGAGCAGATGGGTGGCTGCCAAAGATGAGGATATTTGAGGGGGATTAACCCATGAAGGGGATGAAGAAGTACAAACTTCCAGCTATAAAATAAATAAGTCATGGGGATATAACATATAGCATGGGAATATAGTCAATAATGTTGTATTAACTTTGTATGGTGACAGATGGTAAGTAGACTTACTGTGGTGATGATTACACAACGTATACAAATGTAAAATCACTATGTTGTATTCCTGAATCAAATATGACACTACGTGTCAATTATACCTCAATAAAGAGAAACCTTGCAGACAGTCAACTTTGAAAATGGCAAAAAAGATGAGATGGAGGAAAACATTGTTTTAGTCTACCTCACCTTCCTGATACAATCTTTAACCTTTAACCTCCATTCTCACTAATTTAGGCTAAACTCTATTCTGGATTAATTTTGGCTGTAATCTTTTGGACTATTTCAATGGTCTTCATACTGGTCTTTTAGCGTCTACTGTCTAGTCTCTCCAACCCAGCCTTCATGTTATTGCCAGAGTAATCTTTCTAAACTTAATTCATACATATCTTGCTTGGCAAAACAACTTTCTATTCTTACTTCAAGTAAGTAAGGACTATTTTAATACTATCCCTGAAGTATTTGGATGCTGATTCTGTGACACTGATTCAGATAAGCTATTGTCATCCCCAATTCTCCAAGAATTCACTAAAATATGTTACAAAGTCATGAATTATACCTGTAGCATTTTGATAGCAGAACGTTATTTAATCTTGAGAATTAACTGTGTGTCATTTGCTGTCTCTTTCTCACTAAAAACTTTAGGATCCTCAATTTTGTATTCAAATTGCTTATATGCCTGTTCCTTTTGTTCCTAGTGTGGGTACTGGGGCAATTTAATCTGTATTTTAACCATAAATCCAGAAGGGCACTGAACATTTGCATAGAGACCCCAGGTTATTGGATCTTACTTTCTGAGTCCTTCCATAGTCTACAGAATCAATTTTACATTTGCTGGAAAAATATTTGGCTAATGTATTTTACCAGTCTACAAAAGAGACACAAATTAATTTCCGTGTAATATGGAGGAGTAATGCACTTAAGAAGAAATAAAACACTTCAGTCAGAGAATGCAGGACTTTGGGTTATGTGGTTACAACCACAAGTGAAAACTCTAGGACTTCACAGTGTGCAATTGAACCCAAAGACCAAAAGGATTGAACACCATTTGTGAATCTCTATAGGGCATGAGCCACTAATACGAGGTATTATGCAAACATACTGATTTAAAAAAAGATTCAGTCCTGTTCAAAAGATTAACTGGTGGCATAAATACCCACCACCAAAAAAAATGCAAAAGGCCACGAGACTTTCTAAGACCAGCTCTGTGAAGCTCAGATAATGATAAAAGATGGTATTTCAAATGGCTATTGAGGGATGGACAAGAATGTATTAGGTAGAGAAAGAAGGCATTCTGCATGGATCAAATTGTATGAATACTGTAAAAAAACACCTAATACTATCAAATGAGATGTTGGTAAACTGGACCAGCTCATAAGCTCCAGTATAAAGTATTATGAAGAGATTCCCTTAGCCTCCCTTCCACTGTTCTACAAGACATTGAATACAAGCATAAGTAGTTTGCCCATTACATACAGAAATATAATCCCTGGAGGCTTTGAAAGGGGAAGAAATGATCAGAATGGTGCTTTAGAGAGATTAATTTGAGCAATAATTTAAGGGAGTATGAAGAATAAAGAACAAGCAAGTTTCTACAGCAGTAATAAGGGTTTATGGTGATTTCTGACAGTCTCTGGGGCAGTTCTTCTGAACTTCCCAGTAAAAAACTCTGCTAAGGCACACAGTCTACTTAGAGGGGGAATTCACTAGCATGAAGTACATATATACTTCTGCCCTGCCCTGCAGTCTGCCCTAGATTATATAAGGTTTATATAACAAGATTACTTAGTAACTAACTCTTTGGCACAAAAATCATTACCTACAAGTAGACTCCTGTGTCCCTCTTGGCCCCCATCAGTATACATCTTTCTATAAATATTCAAAAATGGTAACTTCAAGAAAATACAAGAGAACAATGGAAGCCCTGGAACCCAGTTATAAAGCTATTATTCCAGCATATACCACCAGCTGGTTTCTTCACCTTTCTTGCCCACAGTGTTCTGATAGTAATTATATTCTTCTGAGTATAAAATACCTTAGAACCATATAGAGAAGGCAGAATCAAATACTTCTATTACTACTGAACTGAGGGATAGACAGAAATCATGAAATTCTAATAACTGGGTAAGAAGCTATGCATGACTCCTTCCCTTCTCGCAGATCTGACAAGGGGATTTGAGTAGGACTGAATGCAATCTACCCAACACATTTAAACACATTTTTAGTCAAGAAAGGTGTCACATTGGTTTTCTTTTAACTAGGGAAAACACACTGCAAAAAAATGATATATCATTATAAACTCAAGAAAGGCAAACTTCTAAAAAATTACTTTCTATAAAACTTAGAAAATTATTTTAGAAAAAAATAGCTTTCTTTCCTTGCAAAAATTCATGGAAATGTGGTCCCTAAGGAATGGAAACAAGAAGTTTAAGAAATTCAGTAGGTAAGATGAGAAAAAAAGAAGTGAGAGGAAAAAAATTAAAATGTAGTAGAATAATTTGAATCTGCATTGGAAGAAGCAAATAGCATTCAAACTACAGATAATAGAATCAGTGATATATAATATACCTGACAAGTTCTCCTTCAGTGCAGAAGAAATGAGTCAAAGTAAATGTCAAGATGAGGTAAAAGACGAGATATCCAGTTTTTGTTCCCCATTTCTGTAATTACAGAGCTTCAATAATAATAATAAAACAATAAGAGCAGTGACAAAATAACATAAATGAATAAGATTTTCCTGTAATGAAGACCTTCATGGGGAATTAAAAGTGTTCTCCAAATTCCAAGTAAAATGAAAAGACCAATGCTTTTGAAAACCAAGACATACTTTAGCAAGGTTTTTAAATTACACCTGGAGTAAAAATATTATTGAAAATAAATCCTGATCACATCTGCCTCTTACTGGTATAATTCAAAATAAATCAGGGGACTTTTTTGGTGGTGAGTAATGAGTTTTTCACTAATTTTTTTTTTGTCTGAGGAATGGCCTTGGCAGGTCTCTTTCAAGGTCACACAAATGTGATATAAACTTCAGGTGCAAGGCAGTTGAACAAAGAATTTTCAGCTCCTAAAATTGAATCCTGAGAAATTCACCCAGAAAGCAGCCCAGAAATAATGTAGAAAATATGTGAAAGAGAAGTAGGAACGAAAAAAAAGTCCCAACATATGTCTAACAGAAGTCCTCAGAGATGAGAACTGAGGCAATATTCAAAAATACCACTATCCACTTTGAATCTGAAGACTTGTGTAGTTCTTCATTTGTAGAAAAATTTTAACCAAGATGTAAGTAGAACTAATAAAAATAAATCGACATCTTGAAAAAGTATAGGCTTCACTTTATTACAGTCTGTAGATTATCTTAGTCTAATTGTCATCCCTTTATACATATTGCCTTATTTATCTCACAGACTGACAGAAGACATCTCATCAACATAAATAAATCATAGGAAAAACTACATTTAAAATTTTAAATCCTCTAAATTCTGAGGGAAATGTAAAATGCATAGTTTTTTGTTTTTTTTAAACACAGCTAGATTGTTACTCAAGGTAACAATAGACAATTTCAGATAAAAAAGGACAAAGCTCTTTTGACTAGGATCTGTGGATGGTAAGCCTTATTATTTAATTATTGTTACAGCAAAAAGACAGGAAAGAATGGCATGTAAAATAAGTGGTGAGCAAAAAAGTAAGTAAAATATGGTAAATATAACTAATGACATTATTATTTGAAAGGTAACATTAAGTTTATACATATTAATAGAATTGTAGAATTACTATGTTGTACTCTGAAACAAATACATACTGTACAACTCTATTTAAAATTTTTTTAATAAATATTTTTTATATAAATAAACATTTTTTTAAATAACAAAGTAAATGCAGCATAAATGTGGCTAGGAAAAAAAAAAGAGTGACCAGTATCTTTGGTCTCCTCCCAAGGGAAAACACCACCACACTAATTATATACAATATAACTACAGATTTTGTTATAAAACATAATTTTTAAATGTCTATTTGTTTAAAATTAAATCAGTGAAGGGGAAGAAATAGAATTTCAAGAGAAGACAGAAAGAAAAACAGGTAAGAGAGTGCAAGACAAACTATTAGAAATGTCTAAATGTACCAGTAATCAAAACAAAAATGAGCAAACTCACCTATTAAAACTATCATATGAAAACCAAACAAAAGAAAATAGTTGTCTCAAATAAGATATGCCTAAATTGAACCAAATATCTGATCCCCCAAAATATCATTCCCAAAGGAAGCTATTTGAAAGATATTATATTTTAAAATTGCCTTTTTAAGAAACCTCCCAATATCTACTTCTAAAATATAGAAAATGTAAGATGAGACATGAGTGTTGAATCTTTAGGATTATTCCTCTAGATAAGAGGAGTTTCAGAAAAAGAGAAGCAAAGGAGGAAGAAGTTATCATGAACACTAGAAAAGATTTTCCCATACCCGAAGGCCTTATGGGAAAGTCAACCACATTGAAACATTACTGTGCAAAGATAAACACAAGATTCTTCAAGCTGCTATAAAAGAAGAAAACAGGTCACTTACTACAGGGAAAACTTTAGAACTGGTTACCACAACTCCAAGAAATACCAGGACACTTACTCCTATTTTAATTTGTAGCACTGAGTTGAGGAGTATTTTTGAATCAGGTGCTACTGTCCTGGAGAATCTGAGGGTGATAAAGATTTTGTGGGAGAGAGATTCTCAACATGGCGGCATGAGTAAGGTGAAAGAAATCTCCTCCCAAAACCATATGTATTTTGAAAATACATCAAATACAACTATTCCTTAAAGAGTGACTAGAAAATACAGTACACCAGCCAGGCTACATTTACATCTTTCAGAACTCAACAACTCATGGAAAAGGGTAAGATACAAAGCCATGACTCGGAGGGACTCAAGCACTCCCCTGACCCCAGCTCACCAGCAGGAGGAAAAGAATCAGAGGGGGGAGGGAGTGGAAGCACAGGACTGCTAAATAACCAGCCCTAGTAATCTGCACCAGGAGCACAGACACACATTGCATGGTGTACTGGATCCTAGAGAAGCGGAAAAGCAAAATCTGAGACTAAGACTGTGAACAGGTTCCCGCAGCTGGCTGCCCTGGGGCAAAAGGAAAGTAGGTGCTTTAAGTCTTACACGGAAAAGGGTTTAACAGGTGGACCAAATCATTCTATCACACTCAGACCAGCAGGCTGGGAACTTCAAAGAACTTCAGATACCCTAACCCCCTGGGTGGCAACACAGAACTGAAGCCCCTCAGAGCAATAAGCAGCCTGCAATTCATTCACCCCAGCCAGCACTGCAAGCAAACCAATTGACTGCCATTACTTTGGAAAAGCTGAGGAGCAGCCCCACCCACATCAACCACACAGATGCTTCTCCCTGGGTGCGGCTAACCAGCCCAGACCCAGAGGCTGCACTCTGCCAGCAGTTGACTGGCACAGACAGCAGAAACCAGCACAGAGTCTGGAAGGCACAAAAAAAGGGCTTTGTTCTCACAGCAAACAGGTGCTGCTCACCTGCAACTTCCACCAGTGCCCTAGGCCATCCTGAGGGCCACAATACCCATGGAAACTCAGGGTATTAACTCAGAGGCTGCCCCTGCACCCAGTTAACTAGCACAGACAGAGGAAACCACCACAGAGTCCAGGAAGCACAAAGGGGCTCTGTTCTCATGGTGAACACATGTTGCTTGCCTGCAACCTCTGCCAATGCCCTAGGCTATCTGAGGGCAACCCTGCCCAGGGCAACTCATGGGATTAACCCAGAGGCTGCCCCTTGTCTGGTTGACTGGTATAGACAGAGGAAACAGGCACAGAGTCCGGGAAGCACAAAGGGGCTCTGTTCTTGTGGCCAACACCCGCAGCTCACCTGCAACCCCCGCCATTACCATAAACCATCCTGAGGGCTACCTTACCCATGGCAGATCAGGGGATTAACCCAGAGGCTGCTCCCTGTGTGCAGCTGTCTGGCACAAGCAGCAGAGGCCAGCGCAGAGTTTGGGAAGCACAAAGGGGGGCCGTTCTTGCAGGAGAACACACACTGCTCGCTGGCAACCCCCACCACTGCCTGAGGCCATCCTGAGGGCTGTCCTGCCCATGGAAGATCAGGGAATTAACCCAGAGGCTGCTCCCTGTGTGCAGCTGTCTGGCACAAGCAGCAGAGGCCAGCGCAGAGTTTGGGAAGCACAAAGGGGTGCTGTTCTTGCAGGAGAACACACACTGCTCGCTGGCAACCCCCACCACTGCCCGAGGCCATCCTGAGGGCTGTCCTGCCCATGGCAGCTCAGGGGATTAACCAGAGGCTGATCCCAGATTGTGGTTGACTGGCACAGGCAGCAGAGATGGGTAAGGTGACCAGCAAGCAGGAAGGGACATTGTTCTCACAGGTGACACACATGCCATTCACCTGCAACCATTTCCATCACCATGAAAAGGCAGAAGAACCTTGGTCAGTCCAAAAACGCTCAAACAGCATAAAGAGGGCCTGGTGAGACCAAACTCACCAATACTCCTGAAAAAAGAATTCAAAACAAAAGTCATAAGCATGCTGATGGAGCTACAGAGAAATATGCAAGAGCTAAGGGATGAATTCAGGAGGGAGATAAAAGAAATGAAACAAACAATGGAAGGATTTAAGAGCCGACTGGACGAGGTGCAATAGACTGTTAATGGAATATAAATCAGAGAACAGGAACACAGAGAAGCTGAGCAGAGAGAGATAAAAGGATCTCTAGGAATGAAAGAATATTAAGAGAACTGTGTGACCAATCCAAATGGAACAATATTCACATTATAGGGGCACAAGAAAAAAAAGGGAGAGAAAAATGAATAGAAAGTGTCTTTGAAGAAATAATTGTTGAAAACTTCCCCAATAAGGGGAAGGAAATAATCTCTCAGACCAAGGAAGTCCACAGATCTCCCAACATAAGGGACCCAAGGAGGATAACACCAAGACATAAAATAATTAAAATGGTAAAGTTCAAAGACAAGGACAGAGTAGTACAAGCAGCCAGAGAGAGAAAAAAGATCACCTAAAAAGGAAAACCCATCAGGCTATCATCAGACTTCTCAGCAGAAACCTTACAGGTCTGAAGGGAATGGCATGATATATTCAGTACAATGAAACAGAAGGGCCTCAAACGAAAAATACTGTATCCAGCAAGATTATCATTTAAATTTGAAGGAGGGATTAAGCAATTCCCAGATAAGCAAAAGTTGAGGGAATCTACCTCCCACAAACCATCTCTACAGTGTATTTTAAAGGGACTGCTCTAGCTGTAAGTGCTCTTAAGGTTAAATAGCTGTCACCGGAGAAAATAAAACCACAGCAAAGAAAGCAGACCAACCAAATACTATTAAATGCAAAATAAAATTAGCTATCCACAAAATCAGTCAAGGGAAACACAAAGTACAGAATAAAACTCCTAACATTTAAAGAGTGGAGGAGGAAGAAAAAGAAGGGAGAGAAATAGAGAATCAGCAACTGTGTTCATAATAGTGTAATAAGTGAGTTAAGTTAGACAGTTAGGTAGTAAAGAAGCTACCCTTCAACCTTTAGTAACCATGAATCCAAACCCTGCAATGACAATAAGTACATATCTATTGATAATCATGCTAAATTTATAAGGACTGAATGCACCAACCAAAAGACACAGAGTAACAGAATGGATAAAAAACAAGACCCATCTATATGCTGCCTACAAGAGACTCACTTTAAACCCAAAGACATACACAGACTAAAAGTGAATGGATGGAGAAAGATATTTCATGCAACTAATAAAGAGAGAAAAGCAGGAATTGCAGTACTTGTATCAGACAAAATAGATTCAAAACAAAGAAAGTAACAAGAGACAAAGAAGGACATTAAATCATGATAAAGGGGTCAATCCAACAAGAGGATAAAACCATTATAAATATCTATGCTGCCAACACAGGAGCACCTATATATGTGAAACAAATACTAACAGAATTAAAGGGGGAAATAGAATACAATGCATTCATTCTAAGAGACTTCAACACTCCACTCACACCAAAGGACAGATCAACCAGACAGATAATAAGTAAGGAGACCAAGGCACTGAACAACACGTTCGAACAGATGCACCTAACAGACATCTACAGAACGCTACACCCAAAAGCAGCAGAATACACATTCTTCTCAAGTGCACATGGAACATTTTCAAGAATAGATCATATAATAGGCCACAGAAAGAGCCTCAGCAAATTCAAAAAGACTGAAATTGTACCAACCAATTTCCCAGACCACAAAGGTATGAAACTAGAAGTAAATTATGCAAAGAAAATTAAAAATCCCATAAACACATGGAGGCTTCACAACATGCTCCTAAATAACCAATGGAACAATGACCAAATAAAAACAGAAATAAATCGTATGTGGAGACAAATGACAATAATAATTCAACACCGCAAAATCTGTGAGACGCAACCAGGGCCATGCTAAAAGGAAAGTATATTGCAATACAGGCCTACCTCAGGAAAGAAGAATGATCCTATATAAGCAGTCTAAAAATCACAATTAATGAAACTAGAAAAAGAACAAATGAGGCCCAAAGTCAGTAGAAGGAGAGACATAATAAAGATTAGAGTATAAGTAAATAAAATCGAGAAGAATAAAACAATAGAATCAATGAAAGCAAGAGCTGGTTCTTCAAGAAAGTAAACAAAATAGATAAGCCCCTAGTGAAACTTATCAAGAAAAAAAGAGAATCTACACACATAAACAGAATCAGAAATAAGAAAGGAAAAGTCACTAAGGACACCACAGAAATATAAAGAATTATTAGAGAATACTATGAAAAATTATACGCAAAAAAACTGGATAACCTAGAATAAATGGAAAAATTCCTAGAAAAGTACAACCTTCCAAGGCTGACCAAGGAAGAAACAGAAAATCTGAACAGACCAATTACCAGCAACAAAATTGAACTGGTAATCAAAAAAAACCTAAGAACAAAACCCCTGTACCAGATGGCTTCATCACTGAATTTCATCAAACATTTAGTGAAGACCTAATATCCATTCTCCTTAAAGTTTTCCAAAAAGTAGAAGAGGAGGGAATACTTCCAAACTAATTCTATGAGGCCAGTATCACTCTAATAACAAAACCAGGCAAAGACACCACAAAAAAAGAAAATTACAGACCAATAACTCTGATGAACATAGATGCAAAAATACATACTCAACAAAATATTAGCAAACCAAATTTAAAAATACATCAAAAAGATCATCCATCATGATCAAGTAGGATTTATGCCAGGGATGCAAGTATGGTACAACATTCAAAAATCCATCAACATTATCTACCACGTCAACAAAAAGAAAGACAAAACCACATGATCATCTCCATAGATGCTGAAAAAGCATTTGACAAAATTCAACATCCATTCATGATAAAAACTCTCAACAAAATCGGTATAGAAGGCAAGTACGTCAACATAATAAGGCCATATATGACAAACCCACATCCAACATTATACTGAACAGCAAGAAGCTGAAAGCTTTTCCCTGAAGATCGGAAACAAGACAAGGATGCCCACTTTCCCCACTTCTATTCGACATAGTGCTGGAGGTCCTAGCCATGGCAATCAGACAAAACAAAGAAATAAAAGGCATCCAGATTGGCTAGGAAGATGTTAAACTGTCCCTGTTTACAGATGACATGATATTGGACATAAAACACCCTAAAGAATCCACTCTAAAACTACTAGATCTAATATCTGAATTCAGCAAAGTTGCAGGATACAAAATTAACACACAGAAATCTGTGGCATTCCTATACACTAAAAATGAACTAGCAGAGAGAGAAATCAGGAAAATAATTCCATTCACAATTGCATCAAAAAGAATAAAATACCCAGGAATAAACCTAACCAAGGAAGTGAAAGACCAATACTTTGAAAATTATAAAACACTCATGAGAGACATTAAAGAAGATACCAATAAATAGAAACACATCCTGTGCTCATGGATAGGAAGAATTAATATTGTCAAAATGGCCATCCTGCCTAAAGCAATGTATAGATTCAATGCAATTCCTATCAAAATACCAACAGCATTCTTCAGTGAGCTAGAGAAAATCATCCTTAAATTCATATGGAACCACAAAAGACCTCGAATAGCCAAAGCAGTCCTGAGAAGGAAGAATAAAGCAGGGGGAATTATGCTCCCCAACTTCAAGCTCTACTACAAAGCCACAGTAATCAAGACAATTTGGTACTGGCACAAGAACAGACCCATAGACCAAGGGAATAGACTAGAGAACCCTGATATAAACCTAACCATATATGGTCAATTAATATATGATAAAGGAGCTATGGACATACAATGGAGAAATGACAGCCACTTCAGCAGCTGGTGTTGGCAAAACTGGACAGCTACATGCAAGAGAATGAAACTGGATTATTGTTTAACTCCATACACAAAAGTAAACTTGAAATGAATTAAAGACTTGAATATAAGTCATGAAACCATAAAATTCTTAGAAGACAACATAGGCAAACATCTCCTGAATATAAGCATGAGCAACTTCTTCCTGATCGCATCTCCTCAAGAAAGGGAAACAAAAGCAAAAACGAACTCCTGGGACTACATCAAACTAAAAAGTTTCTGTACAGCAAAGGACACCATCAACAGAACAAAAAGGCATCCTACAATATGGGAGAATATATTTGTAAATGACATATCCGACAAGGGGTTAACTTCCAAAATATATAAAGAATTTACATGCCTCAACACCCAAAAACCAAATAACCTGATTAACAAATGGGCAGAGGAAATGAAGAGACAGTTCTCCAAAGAATCAATTCAGATGGCTAACAGACATATGAAAAGATGCTCCACATCACTAATCATCAGGGAAATGCAAATTAAAACCACAATGAGATATCACCTCACGCCAGTAAGGATGGCCATTATCGAAAAGACTAAGAACAACAAATTCTGGCGAGGATGTGGATAAAGGCAAATCCTCCTACACTGCTGGTGGGAATGTAAGCTAGTTCAACCACTGTGGAAAGCAATATGAAGGTTCCTCAAAAAACTAAAAATAGAAATATCATTTGATGCGGGAATCCCATTCCTTGGAATTTACCCAAAGAATACAACTTCTCAGATTCAAAAAGACATATGCACCCCTCTGTTTATCACAGCACTTTTTACAATAGCCAAGAAATGGAAGCAACCTAAGTGTCCATTCGGTAGATGAATGGATAAAGAAGATGTGGTACATATACACAATGGAATACTATTTAGCCATAAGAAAGAAACAAATCCTACCATTTGCAACAACATGGATGGAGCTGGAGGACATTATGCTCAGTGAAATAAGCCAGGCAGAGAAAGACAAATACCAAATGATTTCCCTCATTTGTGGAGTATAACAATGAAGCAAAACTGAAGGAACAAAATGGCAGCAGACTCAGAGACTCCAAGAATGAACTAGTGGTTACCAAAGGGGAGGGGTCTGTGAGGGCAGGTGGGGAGGGAGGGAAAAGGGGATTGAGGGGTATTATGTTTAGTACACATGGTGTGGGGGATCACGGAGATAACACTGTAGCACAGAGAAGGGACATAGTGTATTTGTGGCATCTTGCTGCACTGATGGACAGTGACTGCAAGGGGGCATGGGTGGGGACTTGATAATATGGGTACCTGTAGTAACCACATTGTTTTTTCATGTGAGACCTTCATAAGAGTGTATATCAATCATACTTTAACAAAAAAAATTTTTTAAATAAAATGGGCAGAGGATCTGAAAAGACACTTCTCCAAAGAAGAAATTCAGATGGCCAACAGGCACATGAAAAGATGCTTCACATAGCTAATCATCAGAGTAATACAAAGTAAAACCACAATGAGATATCACCTCACACCAGTTAGGATGGCCACCATCCAAAAGATACACAACAACAAATGTTGGTGAGGATGTGGAGAAAGAGGAACCCTCCCTCCTACACTGGTGGTGGGAATGTAAATTAGTTCAACCATTGTGGAAAGCAGTATGGAGGTTCCTCAACAAAGTCAAAATAGAAATACCATTTGACCAGGAATTCCACTACTGGGAATTTACCCTAAGAATGCAGGAGCCCAGTTTGAAAAAGTCTTAAGCACCCCTATGTTTATAGCAGCACTATTTACAATAGCCAGAAATGGAAGCAACCTAAGTGTCCTTCAGTAGATGAATGGATAAAGAAGATGTGGTACATATACACAATGGAATATCATTCAGCCATAAGAGGAAAACAAATCCTACTATTTGCAACAACATGGATGGCGCTAGAGGGTATTATGCTCAGTGAAATAAGTAAGGCAGAGAAAGACAAGTACCAAATAATTTCACTCATCTGTGGAGTATAAGAACAAAGAAAAAACTGAAGGAACAAAACAGCAGCAGACTCACAGAACCCAAGAATGGACTAACAATTATCAAAAGGAAAGGGACTGTGGAGGGTGGGTGGGAAGGGAGGGATAAGGGGAAAAAGGGGCATTATGATTAGCACACATAATGTAGCGGGTGGGGACACGAGAAAGGCAGTATAACACAGAGAAGATAAGTAGTGATTCTATGGCATCTTACTACACTTATGTACAGTGACTATAATGGGGAATGTTGCTCATGTAATTGTATATTAATGAAACCAAAATTTTAAAAAATTTAAAAAATAGATTTTGTGGACTGTGGAGAATAAATGAGCCTTAAGTAGACTGTCACACCTTATAGTCACATTATACACTAAATTACCTGGATATATGCTGAGACAACTCCCCTGGGCTTGGAACCCCTCACTCTATGTGTAGGACCACTCCAACTTTTCCTGGAAGTCTGTTTCTCCAAAAGTTCTGCTATGTCCTTCCCTCCCACTGATACCCTGTCTGAAATTAGGCTCCTCATGACTTGGCGTCAGGAAATGTGTTCCTTTCTTGGAAGAAGTTGCTGACATACATTCTGGGTATTTTCTACACTGAAATAAAGAAGGAGGGAAAGTCAACAGAAGGACACATTTCTGAGTGGACTTACTGCTGTAGGCAGCTGATGTTAAACATTGTGAGAGCCTTCTGGGGAGCGTGTGGAGCACATCTCAGAACAGCTTCTCCAAAGGACAAAATGCATTTATCCATTGATTTCCAGTCCTCATTTGGCTTAGAATTGCTCTTTAAGGCATTAACACCTCCACACTTTTTAGTTGAGTATGTCAATGTCCAGTGGGCACTCCCAGGGTCCCACAAGAATAACATCAGAAGACCCAGACAGGAAGCAAGAGATTCACAGGGCAAGCAGCCTAGAGACAGGTGATGTTCCTGCAGAGCAAATAAGGGGTACTGTGAACCTTGGCCATAGTCACTGCTGGAAGCAGGTGAGGCAGAGGTGATGTGAGACTGAGATGATGTGAAATTTACACAAGAGAATTCTGATACAGGACCACATTCCTTAGCTGTGTGTCAAGAATATTTATGTTGTCTGACTTTACATTATGTAGGCATTATGTAAAGTCTGTTGGACCTACATAAAGGAGTAAAGACATACAAGGAGTAATGAATCAGCTGGTACTAAGCTCTGGGTTGTAGAACAACCCCTGTCCATCCCCTGTGGTTTAGTACTGCATGTAAACAGTTCTTTTGTAAATAAACTCCCCTCAAATTATACTATTGAGTGTGCCACCTGATTTTTTCTGGTACCCTTACTCAAAAAGGTAGAGCATTGTTCAGATGAAGCAAATGGAGAATATCCTTCACACACTGTATTGGTCAACAATCGCTCTCGATGATTGAAGCAGTGCGTGGATCTGATTCAAGTGCAACTTCATTTATGCAGCAATGCTCTTTGTTGTACTCATACCTGGTGTTCTAACAATACTGATCCGCACGCACCCTTCTTTCACTTACTTATTGAGAAGATTTCTCTTTGATAACATAGCTTACAAAATTAGTCTTTAGTGATAAGTGAGACAAAAAGCAGTGCCTGGCATTTCTTCCTCATGGGCTACATATGTGCTAGAATCGGTTTTTTTCAGCTACAATAGCAAATTATCTGCCAACACATAAGTGATAGAAATTGCTTTCCCACATGGTATGCCATTGATGTAAGGCAATGCCCAAAATGTCTTTTGAGTAAAGAAATTGTGCCTATTGCTTATTCTTATAGCATGAGCTTTTTCTGTCAACTTTAAGGTTGATTTTTACAAACTCCTTAGTAAGAGTAGGTATTGTATTTTCTATAAGCATTATAACTTTGAATGATGCTTCTGGTATTTTGGGTTCTTTTCTGTTTTAGTAACAATTAGTTTTGCCACTGAAAACATTATATTATGCTGTCCCTTAAAAAATTGTTTTGGAAGAGTGGTCACTTTAAGAATTTCACTACTGTGGTTTCAGCCAACAAAGTCAAAATTCAGATTCTTTATCTTTCCTTGGTTACTTATGGAAAATCATCACACTAGTCAAACCACTTTTTTCAGAAGATACTTTTTATATCCATTGTAGTACTATACAGTATTTAAATATTTAGCATTATTTTGGGTTGTAGCAATTATTCCTATTTTATCACTACATTTGCTTCCATTTCCTTATGAACTACTTTTGCACTATTGTGGAGTTGCAAACTTTAGTGAATTGTAGATATAAAAACAGTAAAGAGAAACTATATTTACTTTCACAGATATCTTATGTTCTTCATAATTGTCTTAAGTGCAGTCCATCTTAACATATGTGAAATTTGTTAATATCAGCTAAGTCTATTAACCGAATGCATTTATATAATTCATGTAACTGTTTACGATTAGTCATCTTAAACATAAAATCTGTGAAATACATGAGAGAAGTAAAAATACAAAACTCCCCTAAAAAAAAGGATAAAAAAAACTTCCTTTGTGGACTACTCCACAGACCACCAGGGATAACAACAAAGTACATCCACATCAAGAAACGCTGGTCTAAGTATTAGAAATAGGGTTCTGAAAATTGGATGCTGATTTTTCTACTTCCTAGCTGGGTGATCTTCAGCAGGTTGTTACACATCTTAGCCTTAGACACTACTATGATCCCCCATTTACAGTTGAGAAGCTCACCTCATTGGCTGTTACATGATTGTTGTTTTTATTGTTTTATTTTTATCCTTGGAGAATAAAACAATGCTTGGTACAAGCAGTGCATGTGTATATATGTGCACATGTATGTGCTGTGACACTGCATAGCCACCTAGCCCAACCTGACCTGACTGAAAAATCTCAATGGTTGAACATGAAAAAATCTATTTTTTGCTAATGTTACATGTCCAATGCAGACCAATATGTAGAATCTGCTCATCACTGTCTCTGAGATCCAGGTGAATGAAAAATATTCTCAATATTTAGTCATCACCAACTTTAGAATATTTATATTTAAAAAGTAGGATTATGGGTGAAATTTTTCATGACTGAAAGCTTGGGAAGGAGGAAAAATACAATAAACATTTCTGATTTTCATGCAGAATATAAAAATATATAAATTCAAATGGGTTTGCTTAGATCTATAAAGGACCCTAGAAATAAAATGTCCTGGACTACAGTGGATATTTCTCCAGAAGCATCCTTCCAAACCCACCAGAACTATACCCAAAGGACCCTGATAATTTCATGTTCTTTATCACTGATCGTTTGTGAATAAAGTGTGAGTTAGTCTATTATCAGTAGAATTACATTGTACATTCTTACTTGTCCTTATTCATCCCCAGGTCTATAGGCCCTCTCATTGCTTCCTCCTACAAAAAAAATGCTAGCTTTCACCAGAGTTCAGGAATGCCGAAAATAAAATGTCATCACTCCAAAATCCCATCAGAGATAAATAAGCATGTTTGATTAATGCAAGTTTGATCAGGACTTACTATACATTAGAACCAGTTTAAGAAAGAAAAAAAGAAACATGAGAATACTGATCTCAATTTCATGAAATCTATAACTTAATTATCACTTATTTTCCATGTCAGATATATAATAGATACATATATAGATAGATGTATATATTTATATCTCCTAATTCCTAGTGTGGATACAAAAGGTATTTAATCTCATCAAATTAAAGGCCTTATCTTTGCCATACTACACACACCCTCATTTATGTATCCATCCCCGTATGTGTCACTCAGAAGGGCCAGTCTGATTGCCTGTCCTCACCACTGGAACCGGAATTTCAATGGGCCTCCTTGAGGCTGGATGACTCCATAACTGCTCTTGGATATTGATTTCTACAAAATCTCTTAGAGAGCTACGAGCAATTCCCCAGCAGGGCAGACCCAGTGCCTTAGTATTTCAGACTAACCAGAAGCAGTCACTCTTATCTGTTGCCCTCACATTACTGGGGTGTCACCAACATTATTCTTGTCCAGGAATCCAGTTCTGGCTACTCTCACATGACAGCTGGAACAGATACTCAGAAACCAAGCAATAGCATAAAAATGAAGAGGAAATGAAGCAGTTCATTCTCCTTTTCCTTCACGAATGCCGATCAATTGACTACCACTTCTGGAAGTGCTATAAAACTTCATACTTTCTCACCAGCCCTTGAGTTTTTGATGATTGACCTTCCCTCAATCCTATCTCTCTCCTTTCCCAGTATGACTGGCAACTAGAAATTTTGCTGCTTTTTTCCTGAAGGTCCCAACATAACCCTCACAACCACGTGACCAGGAAGAAGACCTTGGTAAACACACCAGTATTTATTTTGGGGTATAAGTTGGATATATAATACTGAAATTTGGGTGTTGACTTAAGGAAGCTGAAGCTCCAGTGGATATAAGTAACACTGCCCACGGCCGTGCAGGTTCTCAGATTCAGGATTTGATTCCATGATAATGAAAGTCTTGCACATTCTACAAAATCATAAGGTCTCCCATGTTTCAAACTGCTCTCCCACCACTGTCTTGAAATGTTAGAGCAGTAAAGCCCCCATTTCATTTTGTCACTTTGTTCTGTTTCCCAAACATCCAACATCAGAGCTTACTCACTTTCCCTCACCATCTCTCCCCCATTTGTGTGTGTTAAGCAGAGCTGCCCTTAGAGGGATTCTATCTTCAAATCAGCTTGAGCTTTGAAGAGTTTCTGTTCCTGCATGACTACTTGCTCCAATGTAGACATTTCATCTCATTCCTAAGCACATATTCAAATGCCAATTAGACCTCTTCACCCTAGTAAATTAGGATGATCTCAATCTAGAAAAATGGTCTTACAGATATAAAAATGGAATAGGGGAAGTCTAATGTTCCTTATATAGAGCAATGACCTAGCAACTAATGAAAAGCCTATGAGCCTTCTTTGGATGTTAATTTTCACCTGGCAACATCTTGATTACAAACCCGAGTTATTAAATGAAATTTTTACAAATACCCAGCAGACCACATTCTATAAACAGTAGTCTAGGGCGTTCATAAGTCTGTGGGAGAGACGGGGGCACGCCTCATGTGGCAGACTCACAGTTCGGTGGGTAGAAGGAGAACCTCAGAGACATGACAGCTGGCCGAGCTTCATGCACTGGAGGAATACCCAGCATTACACAGTGTTTTGTCCCCCTATCGCCTACATCAGAAGTACAATAGATTCTCAAAAAGGAGGCCATTACACTGAAAACTACAAAACACAGCTGAAGATATTTAGGAAGATGTAAAAAAATTAAAGACATCCCATGTTCATAGATTAGAAACATTTTCAAGACAGCAGTATTCCTCAATTTGACCTACAGTTTCAACAGAATCCTTACAAAATACCAACTTTATTTTGTGGAAATTGGCAAGTTGATCTTAAATTCATATGCAAATGGAAGGGACCCAGATAGTCAAATAATATTAAAAAACAAGATAAATAAAATTATAAGGCTCACACTTCCCAATTTCAAAACTTACTATAGTAATCAAGTTAATGTAGCACTGCCATAAAAAGACATAGAAACCAATGAAACAAAATTGAAAGGCCAAAATAAACCCTTACTTTTATGGTCAATTGATTTCATAGAAGGATGGCAAGACAATTCAATAAAAGAAAGTACAATATTTTCAACAAATGATGCTGGAACAAATTGATATCCAAATGCAAAAGAATGAATTTGGAATCCTACCTCATTTGTACACAAAAACTAATTCAAAATGTATCAGCAACCTAAATGTCAGAGCTAAAACTATATGACTTCTACAAAAAACATAGTAATTAAGTATATGTAACCTTGGATTAAGTAATGTTAGATATGATACCAGAAAGTTAGATATGATACCATAAGCACAAGCAACAAAATACATAAACTGAACATTATCAAAAATGAAAATCTTGCACTGCAAACAAACTCATCAAGAAAGTAAAAAGAAAATCCATACAATGGGAGAAGACATTTGAAAACCATACATCTGACAAGAGATCTGTATTCAAAATACATTTTTTAAAAACTTTTACAGCTCAGTAATAAAGAGATAAGTCAATTTAGAAATGAGCAAGAGATTTGAAAAGACATTTCTCCAAAGTCATAAAAATGGTCAAGATGCTCATCATTAGTTATTAGGGAAATGCAAATCAGAACCACAATGTGTATGACATTATATTTGGTAGGATGGCTAAAATAAAAAACAGCATCCTACATGTGGTAGGATGCCTAAGATAAAAAAGATGGACCATAATAAGACCTGATAAGAATGTGAAGAAATTGCAACCCTCATTCATTGCTAGTAATAAATGGTAATGTAAAATTATGTAGCAATTTGGAAATGATTTGGTAGTTCCCTAAAATGATAAATATAGAGTTACCATATGACCCAGCAATTTCATTCCTAGGTATATACCCAAGAGGGATGAAAATGTATGTTCACAAAAACTCATGCACAAATGCTCATAACACCACTAGTCATAACAGCCAAAAAATGAAAACAACTCAAATATTTACCAACTGGAGAATGGATTTTAAAATCTGATACAGGGTGTATTTTTAGGATGGTGAAAATGCTCTAAATTTAGATTGTGGCGATAGTTACATAACTGTGAATATACTAAAAGCCATTGAACTGTACACTTTAATTGGGTTAATTTTATGGCATGTGAATTATATTCCCATAAAGATGTTTTTTAAAAAGGAGGCCACACATGAAAGCAGTTTTAAATTGTCCCACACTACATGGAGCAAAAGGTTTATTAGTAATCATCTTTGCCCTGGAATGGTCTCTGAGGATTGACTCCTGAGAGAGTAATCAGAGCACCTTCTACTCAGAAAATTTGCCTTCATTAATTAGATATTCCATCACTAATATATCACAGGCCAATGACACACCTCAGCAATGCCCCAAGATCAATGGAACTGGACATAACTGCTCCTATGTCTGGAAGGAGTCTACCATTTTAAGTTCCACAAAAGCTGCAGTTGAAAAAATCCCCACCTTATACAGCCCATTGACTCCCATGCATCTCTAACATTATGAGCTAATACACAAGGTTTTGTAAATGAAAATATATTATTTTCCCCAAAAGACATTGAATGCAATTGTATTCAACAAAGACCTAGCAACCTGGCACTCAGGAAATTGTACTTCTGGTGGAAGCAATGAGTCCTGGAAAAGCACCTGCATAAATGTATATGTTTACATACTTCCTCACAGATACAATACCAGAGTCCCAAAAATTACTCTTCTGGCTCTTCTCTAGTGGAAAGAACATGGGTTTGGGAGTCACACCTGATTTTGAATCCTTGCCTTAGCACTGACCTTGGGCAAGTTATATAACTTCTCAGAGCCTCTGTCCATCATTATCTACAGTTTAATACAGGGGAGTTAATTGTGAAGATGTATGTGAGGCAGGGGACACAAAGGTGCTCCATAAGTATTTAATGTCCTTCAAAATCTCTCCTTCCATTTCAAAAAGAAAGTTAAACTGAGTAGGCATAAAACAGTGTGCTTTCCTGCCCTGCCCCCTCCAACCCAAAATGCACATTCCAGAAACACCTGGTACTCAGCAAGTATTGATGACTGAATTTTAATTCACTAGTTTTCAGTGGAGCCAGGCTCCGAGAGGTCATATCAAAGAAATATTACAGGAATAGCATCTCCAACTGTGAGCATTTCTAGGTTTCCTTTCTAGTCCCAGGTCTTACCTCAAAGCAATTTCTTCTCAGAACCCACAAAGCGTTGAGTAGGAACCACTGATTAGTGTTTGCCTCTTCTTTGAATTCTAGCATGAGTAGGACAATCCTGTGCATTTTTAAATCTTCCATTCACCCTGTCCCTGCTTCAAAAGAATTGGTCATGAGACCAACTCCTACTCACTTTATTGAGTTTCCCTTTGGCGCATCTTAATATAGTTACACAAAAGATGATTTTGCCCAGCACAGAAGAGCAAATACAGTGCAGTCTTTTATATCTGTTCAGTTCTGATTGAAGTAGAATAATGTATTTCTTCCTTAACTGGTTTCAGATGTTCGACTCTGAAAATATCTTTTGCATTCCTAGTTCAGATTAGCATTCTGACCCCAGTCACATAAAATTTGAAATTCTGAATATGGGAGCTCTGGGCTACTGAGGATCCCTCTTTATATAGAGAGTGTAGAAAGTCCATGAAGATTTGTTTATAGTTGTATGAAGAGATGGTTAAATCAGTATTCTTGGCAAACACTTGTTACTTTAATATGAGAATAAGCCATCCATACACTATTAAGAACTCAGCCAAATAGGAGGAGTTATAAACCTAAGTATTCCTTAATAGTGTTCCACATTTGCCAAATACATCTCAACTTGATGTTTTATTTGTGAGTTAAGTTTAATTAGCATAACAAGAAAGGAGTGCTTGAAAGGCCTTTTGAATAAATTTGACTTCTGAATGTTATTACTACCCTCTCTCTAGGCACATCAAAAATTTTTTTTCAAAAATGAAAAGTACTTAGTATTAAATGATTTTGTACTTGGACTTTTTCATCTTGTTCTCATAGCTAGTGTACTTTAAAAATAATCTTTAAAAAGGAAGTGGAAACGTTACCTTCTTATTGACTTGATTCTCTCATTTTGTATTAGATTGTTCACTATCAATGATAATTTTACCATGAAGAATTTGGGCATATATTCACTAGATCCTTCTTTGTTGCCAAGGATGGAAATTCTTACTCAATTACAAAAGGTAGTTTCAGTGTAATTCTTGAGAAAATGCTATCAAGTAGGTCATTGCTGTGTAACAAACTACCCCCAAACACAGTAGCTTAAAAGTATAATTATGAAAGTATATTCATATAGTTCATGTGTTTATAGGTTAGATGGGTTTTAGGTTTTTTGTTGCCATTTTTTGTTTTCTCAAAACAATGGGGTCAAATGTGCATACGGTCATCTGTAACTGGAGTAGGCAGCTCTGCTAATTTTGGCTCGGCCCTCCCACTTGCTTTGGAGTCAACTGGCTATCAGCTTATCTAGGATAGTCTCAGTTCTTCTCTACATGGCCAGTCTCTCTCTCTCTCTCTCCCCTTAACTCCCCCTCCTGCTATGCTGTGAAAACAAGACCAGGCTGATCTGATAAAAGAGAGCAGGCATACAAAGCTTCTTGAAGCCTAGATACAAAATTAACATATTGTCACTTTTGGTTTGGCAAATGACTGCAGGCAGGCCACAAATGAGCCCTGTGTCACGGTGTGAGAAGTTGCAGTTCCTCCCATCAATAAGTACAGTCTGCACGTAACATTGCAAAGAGTATGGCTACAGGAAAGAGGGATAATCTACCTTAAGCATCGACTACATACGGGTATTAGGCCACAAAACTACCAAGATAAATAAGAAACTATATTTTGAAATCCTTGAGGTTATAGATTGTGAGAAAATTAGGAATAGGACTATAATGATGCAGGTCACATGGTGATCAGTGTTACAAGAGAAGTGTGATGAGGGGGACGGGAATCATGAAAGATTTCAAGACCCAGTTCTGATGGCCCTTCTCCTGTGAAGGACTGGTAAGATTTTAACAGGCTGTTGGAGAGCAAAGGCACAGGTTAAGAAATACATGATGCAATTGGAAAATTCCAGGAACCCAGTTAGGGGGAAGAAGGGAAAGTGAAGGAAAATACTATTTTACTGGAGGACCTTCAATTCAACCCCAAGCTGATTTCCCAACATTTTCTCTTACAGCAATCAGCAGTTTTTGGATCTCTATCATCTACTGAAAAAGAAAGAAATAGAATTAACTAATTATCAGAAAAAAACTTTAGGACATACAAGAAGCAGACATTTGCAGGGGCAGAGTTTGTATTAGCCATTACATTATTCCAGTTATCAAATCTCCCTTCAACTCATGAAAACCAACTATATAATCAAACCTTTTAATAAAAACTTAAGTTGGTCCATTCCACTGAGTAGGAGCTCTTGCGGGAAACACCTTTGGTTGTCCATGTGCCACTCATTCTCTAACAGAAGAGAGAAGCCACAAGAAAGGAATGTGGATAAAGTTAAAAATACCAGATCTGTATTTTTGCCAGCTCCTATTTCACTAAAACATGGGCATGTGACTCATTTCAGGCCAAATGTTCCTGAGAAGAAATATTCATAGGGGACTTCTGGGAAAGTTTTTCTTCCAAATTAAAAATCAAAGAACCTATAGGGGAAAATTTAAGTTTTGTTGTCGTCGTCGTGTTTGGCCAGTTGTTGCCTGCATGCCCTACCTCAAACTGTAGTAGCCACATTATGCCCATAAAGGGAAAAGCCTGAAGACCAAGCCACAGTGCTAACAGTCGTGGGAAAACATTTAAGTTTTCTCATGGGCTAAGCCAGGGATAAATAAAAAGCTGGGGGGATGGCTTTAGATAGTCCATAAACTTAATTTGGATTGTATGTGAAGTCCATCATTGGACCCCAAATCCTGAATTTTCTACATGGTTAGATTCCTAGCTCAGAATCTCTGCCCCCTGCAGTCCATGAAGCTTGAAAAGTTTTCTTAAAATGACACAAAGGCCTACAGGTTTGGTCCAAGTACTCATTTTAATACTGCCAATCAATAAGTAATTAAGCACCAATTTTATAGATATGATGGACTATCTTTGCCTCTTAATCTGCCAAAAGTATGCATTGTAAAGAACTTGAGGATGGGAGGTCAGATGTAAGATCAATTCCTTGCTCTGTCATGTTTGAATATTTCTTTATTCAACAAATATTTATTGAACCCCCATTATATGTCATGCAGCAGGTACTAAGAAAACGGTGGTCAACAATAAAGATGTGGCCCGCATCCTCCTGGAACTTGCAGTCTGGTGAGGGAGATGGAACTTAGTGAAAAATTATAAACCATAATGGCTATGAAGAAAAACTAAGACACTATGGAAAACAGATTATAGGATCAGAAAGTATCCCCTAGGGAAATGATGTTTAAGTCTGTGACAGTGCGCTAGTTATTCAATTTAAGACCATTACTTTCTGTGTAAAGTAGAGACCCTCACAACATGTCCAGGATTAAATAACAGTTCAGAAAAGGCTTTGGGCAAAGACTCATCATTTTTAAGTTTATTTGGCGTCTATTCAAGCTTAGCCTCCCTTCTCCTTCAAGCCTTCCTACCTGACCCCAGTACTTCTCCTGTGTTTCTCACATCACATTGTACGGTAGGTGTGCCATCAATGTTCATTCAGTAGTTGAAAGCAAGGCAAGGTGGCACTAATACATTTAGCTTTGGGCTTCGCTTTCATTTGTACCCTAGTGGCCAAGTTAAAGGCACAAAAAAGGAATGCCTGTTTTCTCGCCCGTTTTCCTGTGAGCTCTAAAATTTCATCAATCTTCATTATGAAGAAATGCTCAACTGTGGAAAACTAATGAAAGATTTTAGTCCAAATTCCGCTAAAATAGGGTGAAGTTGGGAAAATATCATTGAAGTGCTATTCAGAAGCCCACATTTTTGTGTAACTAGAATAGAGGTTACTTTATTTCGTGGCTCAGTGCAGTTTTGTTTGAACTATTTTTAGGACTATCAGATGTATCCTGCATTTAACCCAAATCAGGCAGGCTTAGCAGCTGGAGGCCTTACCTTCTATATGAGTGTGAGATGACTGAATTATTCAGGAGGGCCATGATTCTGATCTTCTAGCTCAATATATCAGCAAAGATCCTGCTATAAGTCATGAAGGGCTCTGGATGGCAGGCTAAAGATGGGCTTTACTTTCAGCAGTATGAATTTTTAAGATAACATTTGTGTTTTATTCAGAAGTCTCCTCCTGCACTCAAACGTTTATCTCAGAGTCTGCTTCTGGAGCAACCTAGCCTAAGGTAAGATCTTTCTTCACAGCCAGTTCCTAAGGGAGGTGACACCAGGAAACACTGATTCCAGAGTGAAGAACTAAGACAGAAAAGGGATGGGTGTCATTGAAGTTTACATTGCTGAGAAGGTTACATCTAGAGGCAACTAAAAAGTTCAGATCCACCAGTGACCTCTGGGAGACCATGTAGAACAGACTTCAGAGTTTCCGTTAGAGAATCTACCCACTGACTCCCATCCACCAATGGCTGAGGGCTGCTCCTGGTAGCAATAACTCCCCAGCGCTTCCTGTCTGCCCAGGGCACAAACTCAGCATGTGCAGAAGGTCGGAGAAAGCCCTCAGGCACAGAGTTGCAAATACCTGCTGTAAGAAGCTTTTTATAAGTCTGGTAACTGAGTGTCAAAGGATGTGGCAGGGCACTGACAGAATCTGCTTCAAATCTCTATACAAGACCGCTACTCTAGGCAGGCAAGAAATAAAGGAGGCTTGAGCTATAGCAGTGGTAGTAGGGATGGAGAGAAGAGGGAGTGTTGGGAAATGAATTTGAGAGAGTCGACAGGACTGGTAAACAAAGAAATAATATAATGAAGAAGAATCCAGAGCAACCTCCAGATCTCTACCTTGGGTGTTAGAATGGATGATGGATGGTGCTATCAACTGGTTTTAGGAAATACAGTAAAAGCCTTCATCCTCTTCTCCAAATCCATGTGAAGTTTAGGCATACCATATTTGAGCTTTCTGTCAGCATCTCAACTTGGGTTTCCCAGGAAGCTGACTCAGAGGTGGAGATTAGCATACACAAGGTTTATTGGAGTATGCCCTGGAATCAACTCATGATGAAGGGAAGGGAAGTGGGATTGGGCAGTGGGAAGAGCTGAACACTAATCCAGTCTCAGTGAAATACCCAGGCAGCCCTACGAGGAGTTTTGAAGATGTAATAACCCTCAGAGTTATCCTCATCTGAGTGAGAGGGTGAGGCATTTATACACCTATATTGGTCAGTTACTGGAAGGAAGCTGTCCCAGGAAAGGGGCACAATGTTGACTGAGGTGCCTCCCTTCACCAAGACAATCCCTGAGAGGGCTGACAGCTGTGAACAGTCCTATCGCTAGAATAAGAGGTATTTTATTCTTAAACAGGGATCTGGACAATACATAAAAGTGTTCACCACAGCAGGTGTTGCAACCAGAAGCATCCAGTTGGTAATGATGCAAGAGGTTAGTGAAAATAAAAATCTGTGCTGGCAACATATTTGGAGTTATCAGTTGAAAAGAGTGTTAATAAGTAAATCTAGCAGACGATACAGAATACAAATTTCCTTCTGAAACACTTCAAATATGACTACTCTAGAAAATAATGGTAACTCACTGCTCAGAAAACACACAAACTGAATCATTATAACACTATACAGCAGGTTATAGATTATCTTTTGACAATATAATATAGAGAAATATAACCTAATTGCTTTGTTTCAAAGATGAGTAACTAAAATAGTAGAAATGTTATGAAGAACAAACACATACAGTGGAGATAAATGTTTTTCTTGGTGTATATGAGAATCATAACAAAAGAAATTACCTAATTCTTCTGTAAATTTCATTCTGATATTAGATAATATCTATAAATATATGATTAAAGAAAATACAGTTTTTAATACTCATCACAAAAACAGAAATTTGAAACAAAAATGTGAAATGTTTGTCTACTAAATGCTATCTTCTATATCATGAAAAAGTAAAAGTAGAAAAAAACAACACAAAAGTGTGTTTGTAAGTGCGAACAGTGTTTCTCAAGGATGCCACAGCCTGGGATATAAAACTAAACTGAGCTCTAAAATAAAGTGGTTTTCTCTGGTACTTGTCCTCCTTCAAACCAGGGTCATCCACACTTCCTTCTAAAAACCTCTGCAGAGAAAGTATAGGATATTCGTCAGTAGTGCTGACTTAGGACTTAGATGCCTTCTTTCTCCACTTGCTAGACCTTATCAATATATGTGCAAGCTTCTCAACTTCTCTGTTTCAGGTTTCTCATGTGTAAAATGAAATTAAAGATCTACTTCTCAGTGGTATTGAAAACTGTTTACTGGAACATAGTTTCAAAAAGCTGTTATGGGGAAGGAGGGGAAGTTGAGGGATGAACTAGTGAAGTTCAGAGTATTTATAGGGCAGTGAAAATACTCTCTGTATAATGATATAATGATAGATACATGTCATTATACATTTGTCCAAATTCATAGAAAGTAAAGGACCATGAGTGAAACTTAAAGTAAATTATGGGCTTTGGGTTATTATGATGTGTCAAACTAGGTCACTTGCAACAAATATACCACTGTGGTGGGGAATTTTGATAGTGGAGGCTATACATGGGAAATGGTGGGGTAGGAGGTATATAGGAAATCTCTATCTTCTTGATTTTTCTGTGGACCTAACCACTCTAAAAATTTTCTTTTTTTAAAACTATTATCATAAATCATTACTATTATTTATCTGGAAAGAACTGTACAAAGCCACATGGATACCTTATTCTGCCCTCAGAGCTTGCCAGAAAACACAACCAACCATTGGCAGATATTCCTCCAGGGAGAAAAATGAGTACTAAAGTCCTCATGATGCCAAATCCACCTCTGCTATTAATGCCTCATGCTTAATTTTGTCATGTCAGTAAGTAAATTTGGATTCCACATCCTCACAACACAGAATGGCAATGGCCACAGCAAAAACAACCTAATAAAGCTTCAAGTTGCTCTTTCTGTCTAACTCAGATACCATAAACATGTGGGAACTCTGACTGGGAGGCTCCCCTTCCAAAAGCTCACTCCCCTAGGCTCACAGGGTTTCATAGAGTTGTCCACACCCAATGCCAACCAGTCCACAGCTGCAAAGCAGAGTGTGTGTATGAGACATGTCTTACCAGATCAGACACCTGAACAGTGAACTAAATCACAGATATCTTATTCTATAAAACACAAAAGATTAATGATCTTGATACTTCCACTTAAAGGAGTGCTGCCCAACATCAAGATCTACTAGTTCTTAAACTAAATCCCATGCCAATAAGTCTGTATTTGCATCTAGAGGAAGGAGGGACAGAAATGTGCCCTGACATTCCTAAGCAGCCTCATACCTGTGGACCACCCAGAAAGCCCATTCCCTGAAGTTATTGTCCTTTACAAACTGATCAACACACTGCTCCACACTCATATACCCAGGGAGACTCCCTTTTTCCCAACTTTGTTTCACACTCTCAACTCTGAGTCAGACACTCTCCTTGTGCCCCATGAATGAAGCATAAGTGTTTAATCCTCCCTCTAGTGAGTCTTCTCAGGGTACATCCTTATTTTCTCTGACAAATACAGTCCTGGGAGGCCTGTGATCACTCAGTTCTCCAAATATTCCAAAGGCATCTGAATCATACGGTAAGTCCAATGTAGGCACATGCTATTTTCTGCTTCATAAGAAAAGAAAAAAAAATGTGTTAAGGAGAAAAAAATGAGATTATAAAATAAATACAGGGAGGAAGAGGTTGGCAAAAGTGAATTCATCAACTTCAGTGGTGGTAATAAAGCTCTGCAGACTTTCTTTTAGGGAAACAACCATAATTGGTGAAAATGTTATATATATGAAAGAAACATTTAAAATTTCTAGAAATTATTCTAAGGGAATACAGCAAATACAGAAACATCTATTCAAGAAAATCTATTAAACATCTATAAAAAGGTGAGAGTCTGTGTCATTTGAGCCACTAAATGATCCTACATACATCCCCTCCCACTCCACCACCACCTTTGTGTTATGAAAGCTCTACTATGGTATATGCAGCCAAAATGAAGGGATTCCTCTGCCCTCGCTCCCAGGAGTTAGTTTTCAATATGAGGCACACAAGGCACCAGCATTTGTCATTCCCTTATGTGTCTGTTGCAGAAGCTCTTTCCCAGAAAATGCAGCTGAGAGGTCTGGGGATCCCTCTTTCTATCTATTATTCACTCATAGGATAGAAGCTCTACTCCAAGTATCAGAGGAAGAAAATACTAAGCTCTTACCCTTACCCACACTCTCACCAGATCATAAAGTGGACACTCAGAGAGTGGACATCCTATGCAAAAAGAGGCAAGCCAAGAACAGGGGCTACCACTCCCACCCACTTGCAGAACAGAGCTATCACTCATAGAGAAGTAGACTGCAGTCCCCAGAGTAGTGGCACAGAATTTCTGCCATGGGGAAAGGCAGGCAATAATAATAGAGATATCCAAAGCTTTCCCTATGAGAACTGACTTTGTTTGGAACAAAGCAGGAAATTTCAAGCCAAGAGTGATACCAAAAATGAAGATTTTTGTAGTAAGCAACTAACCAATTGGTGGTAGCTCCATGACAAGAATGAACGAAATGGAAGAACAACATGTTTAACACAGGGAACTGGATTTTTAAAAAAACAGATAAGAAGAGCCTTCCTGGGGTTGGAGTAAGCCTAAAAGACTACTGCAAAATGGCCTGGACTTAATCGGACCAGACTGTTGAACAACTTATGCCCCAGGGTATTGTAGAAAACAGAAAAATTAGCAGCTACTGGAGGCTAGCAGCTGGGTGTAATACCAAAAGAGACAAACCAGGTAAAACGAGCCAACAAGAAGATCAGGAAAAGAGACATTTAAAGAAACTGGCTAAAACTATTGTCATCCTTGGAATGGGAGGTGACAGTGTAAGAGTAACTGTAGCACATGCCCAAGGTTGTATCTTTTTTTTTTTTTGAGGGCATCTCTCATATTTATTGATCAAATGGTTGTTAACAACAATAAAATTCTGTATAGGGGAGTCAATGCTCAATGTACAATCATTAATCCACCCCAAGCCTAATTTTCGTCAGTCTCCAATCTTCTGAAGCATAACGAACAAGTTCTTACATGGTGAACAAGTTCTTACATAGTGAATAAGTTACATGGTGAACAGTACAAGGGCAGCCATTACAGAAACTTTCGGTTTTGCTCATGCATTATGAACTATAAACAGTCAGTTCAAATATGAATACTCATTTGGTTTTTATACTTGATTTATATGTGGATACCACATTTCTCTCTTTATTATTATTATTTTTAATAAAATGCTGAAGTGGTAGGTAGATACAAGATAAAGCTAGAAAACATAGTTTAGTGTTGTAAGAGAGCAAATGTAGATGATCAGGTGTGTGCCTGTAGACTATGTGTTAATCCAAGCTAGACAAGGGCAATAAAACATCCATGTATGCAGAAGATTTCTCTGAGAACAGGGGGGGTGAGTTTCTAAGCCTCACCTCTGTTGATCCCCAATTTCTCACCTGATGGCCCCCTGTGACTGTGCCTGTCTTAGGTTGTTCCTCCCTTGAGGAATCTTACCCGTCTCTGGCTAACCAGTCATCTTCTGGGGCCACACAGGGAAATGTAAAGTCGGTAAGTGACAGAGAAGCCTTATTGTTTGAAATGGTTAGCTTTTTACTTCTTTGCATATTTATACCCTGTAGCTTCTATGCCCAGCATTTGTCTTGAGGTATCTTTACCACTTGGAAGAATTATGATACTCGGTAAATTTGATATGAGGCACGAATTCTATTTAAGGGTTGTAATTAGGAAGGAAGAAGAAAAGCTATAGAAGTAGCAGGCGGCAGAAAACATGGGAAGATTGATTATTTCTTTGACATATCTTCTTGTAGAGTAACATAAGCATGTATAGGTTTTAAGCTACTACTTAAATTGCGCACACACATTAACATAATAGGAGTATAGTTACATAACCAAAGCATACCTGTAATTACCAGCCATATCCAGTGAAACCAAGAAAACCAGTTAGGCACCTGAGGCATTTCTGAAAACTTATCTATGATATGGTGGATATTGTCCAACTGAACTTGAACAGTCTGAGAGAAATCAGACAAATTAAAACAACCCATTCCTGGGGACTGTTCACATCCCTTATGTTCTTTTAACAGTAAATAGTCTGTAGTTGTAAGATTTTGGAGCGCTACAATTTGCACTTCTCCTAATTCTTGGTTGAGTTCCAACAGTATACATCCAGTCAAATTTGTTGTTTTACTGTATGCACAGGCCAGCTTAGATATCTCCTTCCTCATTCCCATGGCAAGTCCAGGAACTGGTGGGATGAGTGCATCTACAGCTGTAGCAGTGCATGGATCTTTGTTGGGGTTTTTTGATGATCATCTTCTGGCATGAGTCTTCCAGAGAGTGCTGATGTTGGAAGTTCTTTTTCATATCATATCTTAGTTCATTTTCAGGGTAGCCCAATTAGGCTTTGATCCGCTGTATAAACACAAACAGACCCTTTGCCTACACTTTTATATGCCCTTTATACCCTTGTGTAGAACTCATTGGAGGTTACCACACAGGAACTGCCTTTTTTTTTTTTTTGGTATCACTAATCTACACTTACATGATTAATATTATGTTTACTAGGCTCTTCCCTACACCAGGTCCCCCCTATAAGTCACTTTACAGTCCCCCCTTTACAGTCACTGTCCATCAGCATAGCAAAATGTTGTAGAATCACTATTTGTCTTCTCTGTGTTGTACAGCCCTCCCTTTTCTCCCACCCCCCCGTGCAAGCTAATCTTAATACCCCCCTACTTCTCCCCACCCCTTATCCCTCCCTACCCACACATCCTCCCCAGTCCCTTTCCCTTTGGTACCTGTTAGTCCATTCTTCAGTTCTGTGATTCTGCTGCTGTTTTGTTCCTTCAGTTTTTCCTTTGTTCTTATATTTCACAGATGAGTGAAATCATTTGGTATTTCTCTTTCTCTGCTTGGCTTGTTTCACTGAGCATAATACCCTCCAGCTCCATCCATGTTGCTGCAAATGGTAGGATTTGCCCTTTTCTTATGGCTGAGTAGTATTCCATTGTGTATATGTACCACATCTTCTTTACCCATTCATCTATCGATGGACATTTAGGTTGCTTCCAATTCTTGGCTATTGTAAATAGTGCTGCAATAAACATAGGGGTGCACTGATCTTTCTTATACTTGATTGCTGCATTCTTAGGGTAAATTCCTAGGAGTGGAATTCCTGGGTCAAATGGTAAGTTTGTTTTGAGCATTTTGATGTACCTCCATACTGCTTTCCACAATGGTTGAACTAATTTACATTCCCACCAGCAGTGTAGGAGGATTCCCCTTTCTCCACAGCCTCGCCAACATTTGTTGTTGTTTGTCTTTTGGATGGCAGCCATCCTTACTGGTGTGAGGTAATACCTCATTGTAGTTTTAATTTGCATTTCTCTGATAATTAGCGATGTGGAGCATCTTTTCATGTGTCTGTTGGCCATCTGTATTTCTTTTTTGGAGAACTGTCTGTTCAGTTCCTTTGCCCATTTTTTAATTGGGTTGTTTTTTGTTTGTTGAGGTGTGTGAGCTCTTTATATATTCTGGACGTCAAGCCTTTATCGGATGTGTCATTTTCAAATATATTCTCCCATACTGTAGGGTTCCTTTTTGTTCTATTGATGGTGTCTTTTGCTGTACAGAAGCTTTTCAGCTTAATATAGTCCCACTTGTTCATTTTTGCTGTTGTTTTCCTTGCCCGGGGAGATATGTTCAAGAAGAGGTCACTCATGTTTATGTCTAGGAGATTTTTGCCTATGTTTTCTTCCAAGAGTTTAATGGTTTCATGACTTACATTCAGGTCTTTGATCCATTTTGAGTTTACTTTTGTATATGGGGTTAGACAATGGTCCAGTTTCATTCTCCTACATGTAGCTGTCCAGTTTTGCCAGCACCATCTGTTGAAGAGACTCTCATTCCACCATTGTATGTCCATGGCTCCTTTATCAAATATTAATTGACCATATATGTCTGGGTTAATGTCTGGATTCTCTAGTCTGTTCCATTGGTCTGCGGCTCTGTTCTTGTGCCAGTACCAAATTGTCTTGATTACTATGGCTTTATAGTAGAGCTTGAAGTTGGGGAGTGAGATCCCCCCTACTTTATTCTTCTTTCTCAGGATTGCTTTGGCTATTCAGGGTCTTTGGTGTTTCCATATGAATTTTTGAATTATTTGTTCCAGTTCATTGAAGAATGTTGCTGGTAGTTTCATAGGGATTGCATCAAATCTGTATATTGCTTTGGGCATGATGGCCATTTTGACGATATTAATTCTTCCTAGCCACAAGCATGGGATGAGTTTCCATCTGTTAGTGTCCCCTTTAATTCCTCTTAAGAGTGACTTGTAGTTTTCAGAGTATAAGTCTTTCAATTCTTTGGTTAGGTTTATTCCTAGGTAAGGTTGTATCTTTTAAGAAGCAACACTGGAGGCCTCACATTGAAGGAGAAATAAATTTTACTGAAATTATCTAGCCAACTCACTAAACAAATTAAACAAGCAAAAAAGCAAACAACAAAAAGCTCCAGAAGAGGGATAGTGGGAAAATAAGTATCCAGAATTTCTAAATATATTACCTAAAATATCCACTTTCCAACCAGAAATTGTGAAACATTAAAAGCAACAAGAAAGTGTGACCCACATACAAGAAAAAGAAGACAACAGAAATGGCCCTTGAAAGGGTCCAGATGACACATTCAGCAGACTTGAAAGCAACTGTTATTAAATATGTTCAAAGAATTAAGAAAGTAGTGCTTAAAGAAATATGGAGATACATGATGACAATGTTTCAACTTAGAGGATATTAATAAAGAGAAATATTTTAAAAGAATCAAATGGAAATTCTTTAGTTGAAATATATGATAACTAAAGTGAAATATCTGCTATAGGGATCACCCATAGATATTAGCTAGAATAATAAAGAACCAATGAACTTTGAAGTAAATCAATTAAGATTATATAAGGTGAAGAACTGAAAGATAACAAACAAAAATTAACAAAGCCTCAAAGAAATGTAGGACACCATTAAGTGCACTAACATACAAATAATATTAATGCCTCAGAGAAAGGGAGAAAGAAATGAGCAGAAAAAAAGTTTAAGAAATAATAGCTGTAAACTCCCCAAACTTGATTAAGAACAACGTACACATGCCAAAAGTTCAACAAAATCTGAGTAGGATAAATGCAAAGAATCCCCAGACACATCAGAGTCAAAATGTTGAAAGGAAAAATTTCAAGAGGAGCAAGAGGAAAAGGACTAATTACTTACAGGGGAACCACAGTAATACTAATAGCTGACTTATTAGAAAAAATGGGGAAATGAGTCAGTGGGATGATATATTCAAAGTACTAAAAGAAAAATAAGTGTAAAGTAGGAATTTTATATCCAGCAAAACTATCTTTCAAAAATGCAGGTGTTCCCTTTCACCGCTTTTGTTCAACACTTAACTGAAAGTTCTAGTTAATGCAATTAGAAAAGAAAAGAAAAAAATGAAATAAAAAGTATACAGACTATGAAGAAATAAAATGTCTTTGTTTGCAGATGAATGTCAATACAGAAAATTGATTTCTGATAGAATCATAACTGATAAACAAGAACTCATAAATCCCAAAGAACTGATAAAAAAAACTTCCTAGAACTGATAAGTGAACTTAGCAAGCTTGAAGGATACAAGATTAAGATAAAAATAACTCAATTGCTTTCCTATATACCATTAACAACCAAGTACACTTAGAAATTTAAACCATGTTACCATTTACATGAGAAGCCCCCAGAAATGAAACATTTACTTAAAAATCTAACAAAATATGTACAAGAGCTACATGAGGAAAACTTTTGTAGTTTTCCTCTAATGATAGTGTTATCAGCTGAGATGCTGTTTTTCCCATAATCTTGTCTCAGAGGTGACAAAGAATGAAGGCAACAAAGAGTACAGAGCAAGCAGCAAAGCTTTTAATGAAGAGTGAAAAGAAAGTGAGTCCTGCTAATCAGGCAGGGCTCCAAGGGAGGAGATCATTTGGCTGCAGTGTCTAAGGGATTATAAACACTGGAAAGGAGGAAGTCCACCTTGTTGCCTTGTACCTGTTGCCAAGGCTGGACTCGGGGATCAGAAAACCCCCTTTTTTCTCAGGCTGGCTGTCTCAGGGAGTGGTTTCTTATACGTCCTGCTTGGCCAGCTGACCACAGTGGCCTGGTGTCAGCATCCCACTTAGCTGATATCTACCAAGTCAACATATCCTGTTCTACCTACCCCAGTGGCTACCTCCTGCTTCAGTAGAAATCAAATACCAAAAATAAATAGAAAAATACTCCATGCTTACAGATAGGAGACTCAATATTCCTAAGATATCAGTTCTTAAGTTGATCTACAGATTCAGGGCAAACCCAATCAATATTCCAGCAAGTTACTTTGTGGATATCAACAAACTGATTCTTAAAATTTATATGGGGGAGGCAGAGCCAAGATGGCAGCGTGAGTAGAGCAGCAGAAATCTCCTCCCAAAACCATATATATTTTTGAAAATACAACAAATACAACTCTCCCTAAAAGAGAGACCAGAAGACACAGGACAACATCCAGACCACATCCACACCTGTGAGAACCCAGCGCCTAGCGAAGAGGGTAAGATATAAGCCCAGCCCAGCGGGACCCGAGCGCCCCTCACCCCAGCTCCCGGTGGGAGGAGAGGAGTCAGAGCGGTGAGGGAGAGGGAGCCCAGGACTGCTAAACACCCAGCCCTAGCCATCCGCACCAGAGCGCAGACACAGTGCATGCATGGGGTGCTGGAAACTAGGGAAACAGGACAGTAAGACCTGTGAGCGGGTCCCTGCAGCTGGTGCCCCAGGGACAAAGAAAAGCAAGTGCTTTTTGAAAGTCTTGAAGGGACAGAGACCGCACAGCTGGACGGATCTCTGGAAGCATTTATAAGCAGAATGGATAAGATGCAAGAGGCCATTGATGGAATAGAAACCAGAGAACAGGAACGCATAGAAGCTGACGCAGAGAGAGATAAAAGGATATCCAGGAATGAAACAATATCAAGAGAACTGTGTGACCAATCCAAAAGTAACAATATCTGCATTATAGGGGTACCAGAATGTGAAGGGGTATGTGGGGGGGACCTGGTGAAGGTGGGAGCCTAGTAAACAATGCTCTTCATGTAATTGTAGATTAATGATACCAAAATTAAAAAAAGTAAAAAAATAAAAAGTACCTATGTATACACACTATCTTTGTGTACATCCCTTCCTAGTATAATAAATGTTAGGAAAAATTTTTTTTAATTTATATGGAAAGGCTAAAGACCTGGAATAATAAATAAGATAATAAAAAATAATAAAAACAAAGTCAGAGGACTAACACTACCCAACTTCAATACTTATTATAAAACTATAATGATCAAGACAATGTGGTGTTAGTGAAAGAATAGACAGATCAATGGAATATAATGAAGAAGCTAAAAATAGACCCATACAAATACATAATCTTTGACAAAGAAGTAAAGGCAATCCAAAGGAGAAAGAAGTACTGGAATAACTAGATATCTACATGCAAAAAAAATTGAATCTAGACAGTGACCTTACACATTTAACAAATATTAACTCATATGCATGGTAGATCTAAATGTAAAATGCAAAACTAAAAAATTCTAGAAGATAAAATAAGAAAAAATCTAGACGACCTTGGGTTTAGCAATGAGTTTTGGGGCATATTACCAAAAATAGGATCCACATAAAAGTAAAATTGCTAGGTTGGACTGCATTAAAAGTTAAAACTTAACTCTGTTTAATACATTGTTAAGATAGTGAGAAGATAAGCCATACACTGAGAAAAAATGTTTACAAAACACATATCTGATAAAGGTATATACTTTAATGTAAAATACACAAAGAATGCTTAAAATTCAATAATTTGAAAAGAACCCAATTAAAAAGTGGGTCAAAGAACTTAGTAGACTCATCACCAAATATATACAGATAACAAATAAGCATATGAAAAAATGCTCAACATTATATGTAATTAAGCAAATTAAAATAACTGTGAGATACCACTATACACCTTTAGAATGGCTAAAAGCCGAAACACTGACAGCACCAAATACTGGTGAGGATTTAGAGCAACAGAAATTTTCATTAATTGCTAGTAGGACGCAAACCAGTGCAGGCATTTTGGAGGGCAATTTGGCAGTTTCTTGCAATGCCAAACATAGTCTTATTATATATTCCAGTAATCATGCTCCTAGGTATTTACTCAAATGGATTGAACACCTCCACACAAAAACTTGCACGTGAATATTTATTCATAATTATTAAAACTTGGAAGCAACCAAAATGCCCTTCAGAAGGTGAATGGATAAACAAACCGTGGGACATTCATGCAATGGAATATTATCCAGTAATGAAAAGAAATGAGCTTTCAGGCTATGAAAAGATATGGGGGACTCTCTTGTCCCCTCCTAGCATGAGCTGGGAGCTCTGTCCTTTCACTGTATCTCTAAATAAAAGCCTGTACCTTGCTCTCCTAAAAAGAAAAGGATATGGAAGAACCCTAAATGCATATTGCTAAGTGAAGAAAGCCAGTATGAAAAAGCAACATATTGTATGACACCAACTATATGACATTCTAGAAAAGGCAAAACTGAGGAAACAGTAAAAGACAGTGCTTGCCAGGGAGGGTTAAGGAAGGAGGGATGAATATCTGTACTACAGAGGAGTTGTAGAAAGTAAACCTATTTTTATGTTATAATGGTGGATATATGATGCTATGCATTTGCAAAACTCATAGAACTGTGCACTATGAAGGGTGATCCCATAACGTGAACTCTGGACTTCTGTTAATAATGATAGAACAATATTGATTCATCAACTGTAAAAAATGTACACCAATGGAAGATGTTAATAATGGAGGAAACTGGGGGTGGGAAGAGAAGAAGTACGTGGAACTTTTTGTGCTTTCTATTCAATTTTTCTACACACTTGGAATTGCTCTTTAAAAAAAACCTGTTAATTATAAAAATGTTAAGAGGTGCAAAAAAGACATTTCCAAGAAAACAAAGCCTGAGAGAATTTGTCCTTTCTTATAAGAAATACAGGAGAAAGTCATTCTGAAAGAAAATAACATCGAGTGGCAATTCAAATCCATACAAAGAAATAGGAGGCACAAGAGGTATATGCTTAGGACTACATATCTTTGTCCTTCTTTTGATTTATTTAAAATATGTAAGATTACATATAAGTATAAAGTTTCACTCTTGAGCTTATAACATAAACAGATATCATATATATATATATATATGGAATAATAGCACAAAGGAATGGAATAAAACTATACTAAAGGATGCTATATTTAATCAGAATATGAGATGAATGTAATGAAAATACAGCATACCAAAATATGGAGTGGTTAGCTAAAGCAGTGCTTACAGAGTAAATTTATGTTTCAAACATTTACATTATAGAAAAAGAAAGATTTCAGGCCAATAGTCAAACTTTTTACCATAATACACTGGAAAAAGAGCAAACCAAACCTAAATCAAAGAGAGGGAGGAAAAAAAGTAAAGATTACAGAGGAAATTACTGAAGTAGAGAATAGAAAAAGAAAAGCCAAGAAGACCATAAGTTAGCTCTTTGAAAAAATTAAAAATTGACAAATATTTGCCTAGACTTACCAAGAAGAAAAAAGACCCAAATTAATAAAATCATGAATTAATAGGGGGCATGACTATGAAACTTGGAGAAATAAGAATTATAGGGGAGTACTATTAATAACTCTATGCCAACCTATTAGATAACTTAGATGAAATGGATAATATATTTGAAAGACTCAAATTATCAAAACTGACTCAAGAAGAAATGGAAAAATCTGAGTAGATTTATAACAGGTAAAGAACTGAATTTCCTCAACCTGATAAAAAGAATGTTAATTTCCTAACCCTACTATAACAAAATACCACATACTGGATGTGTTAAAACAACAAAAATATATTCTCTCACAGTTAAGGCAACTATAAGTCTGAAACAAAAGTGTTGGCAGAGCCATGCTCCCTCTGAAGCCTCTAGGGGAAAATTCTTCCTATCCGTTCCAGCTTCTTGTAGCACCAAGTATTCTTTTGCTTGTAACAACCAATCTCTGCCTATGTCATATGTGTTGCATATGTCAGTATCTTCTCCTTATAGGAACACCAGTCATATTGGATTAGAACCCAACCTAATGACCTCATCTTAACTTGATTATATCTACAAAGACCCTATTTCAAAATGAGATCACATTCACAAATAACAGCGATTATGATTTCAACATATCTTTTTGGAGACAGTTCAATCCATGACAAGGAATATCTCTTAAAAAGACAAAAACAAAAAACAAAAAAAACCCACACACATCACTGACATCACAGTAGTAAGAGAGTGAAATCAACCCCTACAATCAGGAGCACGACAAGAATGTCTGCACTGACCACTTCAATTTAGATTTTTACTGGAGGTTCTAGGCAGGGTGATGAAACAAAAAAAAGAAATAAAAGATACTCAGACTCAAAAGAAAGACATGAACTATCTATATTTGCTGGTGACGTGATTTTGTGCACAAAGGAACCTTAGGAATCCACCAAAGCACTATTACAAGGTCAAAATACAAAGTCAATTGTATTTCTAGATACTAGCACTTAATAATCTAAGAACAAGTTCTGTTTACAACAGCAATAAAAAATAAATTATCTAGAAAAAACTAACAGAAGTATATACCTGGATATTGAAAACTACAAAATTCAATTTTTTCAACAAGTGATGCCGGGCAACTGAAAGCACATGCAAAAATAAATTAAATTGGACACCTTCCTTACACCATACACAAATGTAAGTAAGTTAAAATCAATCATAGATCTAAATATAAGAGCTAAAACTATAACTTCTTAGAAGAAAGCATAAGAATAAAAATCTCTATGACCTTGGATTAGACCATGTTTTCTTAACTGTGATGCTGAAGCATAAGAAACAAATGAAAATAAAGTGTACTTCATCAAAACTAAAAACTTTTATGTTTCAAAGAACACCATTAAGAAAGTATAAAAGAGCATCTTGGCAGTATAAGACAATCCTCCTTTTTATTTCTCCTTTTCAACAAAGAATCAAACACCCATCCATGGACAAAAGTGTCTTTTGTGGAAGCTGTGGGATCCAGCCCCATGTGCCAAGGAATCTGGGAGAAGCCTTGCCCTTGTCTATTCAGTAACAGCCAGAAGACTTGGCTTGGGCTATGGGACCAGCAGAGCAGGGAACCTGCCCCAAACCCTCTCAGCACAATCCAGAAAAAACCTGGGCGTGTTGTCCTGGAAAGATACTTGTGGAAGGGAGAGAAACTAGAAGACCAGCCTTGGCAAGGAGATATTCCAGCATGTCACAGGAGGGAAAAAAAATGTTTGGACTCAACACAGAAAGTAAGTAGAACCAGCACCACCATTCTCAAGGCAACTCAGCCTAAGACTGAAGTATAAGGCAGCAGTCATCTCTCTTTTAGGGGAAAAGGGGAGTGGTGAGTGAAGGATGAGCAACCCAAGTGGTGCGGGATGTGGCTGGAAGACACCCATTTCTCTCCAGCAGCACCCAGAGTACTGATGCAGATGTCCATATCAAGGAGGAGATCAGGGAAAGGGTAGATAAGAATATCAAAGGGCACTATAGGGACAAGATTCCTGCTGACTATGCTCAACAGGACACTTGCTCCGCCTCTGGGAGTGTCACAGCTGGGGATCTCACACCAAATCTGTGGGGTCCCCCAACACTCTAAGTGTTAAGCCCACACCTTCCTCCACTCTGCAGCTGGCTCCTTGTGCATGCTTTGGAGGGCAGAGACAAGAGTACACTCCAGTACACAGGGAGGGCACTCAGAAAACAGGCTAGGGTCTATAGGCAAGAAGAAACAGACTTGAGCTATAGCGCCACCTTCCGGAAGACAGGGGTTTCCAATAGCAAGCCTAGAGAATTGTAACTAGAGAAGACATAAAAGCTTATGAGTTCTGCAACAAAAGGGGGCAGGAAGAGTGGAGCAGGTATACTCCTACAAAGGCAGAGAGTAACCCAGATGATAATAGCACCAACAAGCATAATACCCTAAGTGAAGGCAATAGCAAAGACTTAAGGAGGTGTCTGTGCTATCAAATGTGAAAGCACAAAACTCCAAGAAACATGAAAAAAAAAAATCCAGGAAACATCATCACCAAAAGATTAAAAATTCTCTAATCACTGAGCTCAAAAGCATAAATTTTATAGTCTAGCTGATAAAGAATTCAAATAATGTATTTTGAAGAAATTCAAAGACTTACAAGAAAACTCAGAAAGTTAATTCAACAAAATCATTAAAAAATGCAGGTCCAAATGAGACATTTACCAAAGATATAGATGGCATTTTTTTAAAAAGGCAGAAATTCTTGAAGAAATCCATGAATGAAATGAAAATTGCCATAGAGAGACTCTGCAGTAGAGTGGAGCATATGAATGTAGAATAAGTGAGTCAAAGGATAGGAATTTTGAAATAATCCAGTTACAAAACAAAGAAAAAAGAATGAAAAGAGCAAAAGAAAGCCCACTTGATCTATAGGATACCATCAAATGAACAAATATTAGAATAATTAGGATTGCATTAAAAAAGTATAAGAAGGGACTGACAGTTTATTTGAAGATATAATAGCCCAGAACTTCTCAAACAGGTGAGGGAATTGGACATCTAAGTTCATGAAGCTGAAAAATCACCCTATTATCCGAATGCCAAGACACATTAAAATGAAACTGTCAGAAACAAAGAATTCAAAAGCATCCAGGGAAGAAAAATATTATAACCTAAAAAAACCTCCACTAGGCTATTAGTAGATTTCTCACGAGAAACCCTACAGGCTAGGAGAGTGGAATGACACATTCAAATTTTAAAAGAAAAATACTCTATCCAAAAATCTTATCTTTCATATATGAAGGAGAACCGAAGACCTTCCTTGACAAAAGCTAAGGGAGTTCATTACCACTGGGCCTGCCTTGCAAGAAATGCTGCAAGCTCTTCAAGCTGAAATGCAAAGACACTAATCAGCGACATGAAAACATATAAAAATATACAACACACTGGTAAAGGTACATAGCAAGTCAGACTTAGAAAACCAATTCTACAGTAGGGTGATTTTTTAGCCATTTGACTGTAGTTTAAAGGCCAAAGGAAAAAATGTTAAAAAATATTATAGCTACTATAATTTGTTAATGAATATAAAAAGGGGTAAACAAAAACATCAAAAATATAAAAGGGGATTGCAAACGGGTGAAGCTTTAGTAGACAATTGAAGTTGTTACTATTAACTTAAAATGAACTGTTTTATTTATGAGTCATCTTATGTAAGCCTCATGGTAAGGTAACCACAAAGCAAAAACCTAGATTAGATGCACAAAAGATAAAGAAGAGGTAAGAGAACATACCACCAAGGAAAAAAATCACATATTTTAAAAGGCAGGCAGAAAAAAAGGTGGCAGTGGGGAACCCTGGAAAAACAAAACAACCAGAAAACAATTAAAAAGGTGGCAACAGTAAGAACTTACATATCATTAATAAATCTAAATGAAAATGGATTGAATTCACCCATCAAAGGTACAGAGTAGCTGGATAAAAGACAAGATCCAACTACAACAGATGCACTTCTGCTTTAAGGATACACAAAGGACCAAAGTGAAGAGATGAACAACGTTATTCCATGCAAGTAGAAACCAAAATAAAAAGGGGTAGCTATATTTATATACATTTGTCTATTATCAGATAGACTAAGCCAAAAACAGTAACAAAAGACAAAGAAGGTCAATATTTAATGACAAAGCGGTTAATTCATCAAGAAGATATAACAATCACAAATATATACACTCCCAACACTGGAGCACCTACATATATTAAGCAAATACATCCAAAGGGAGAAAGAGATAACAATAGAGTAATAGTACAGGATTTCAATACCCCACTATCAGCAATAGATAGCTCATTCAGCTAGATAAAAATCAGCAAATAAACACTAGACTTGAATCAAACATTAGACCAATAGACCTAACAGACACATACAGAACATTCCTTCTGGGCTCTCTATTCTGTTCCATTGATCTATAGGTCTGTTCTTGTGCCAGTACCAAATTGTCTTGATTACCATAGTTTTGTACTAGAGCTTGAAGATAAGGAGCATAATACCCCCAGCATTATTCTTCCTTCTGAGGATTGCTTTGGCTATTCGGGGTCTTTTGTGATTCCATATGAATTTTAGAACTATTTGTTCTAGTTCACTGAAGAATGCTGTCAGTATTTTCATAGGGATTGTATTGAATCTGTAGATTGCTTTGGGCAGGATGGCCATTTTAACAATATTAATTCTTCTTATCCATGAGCATGGGATATATTTCCATTTATTGGTGTCTTCTTTAATTTTTCTCATGAGTGTCTTTTAGTTTTCAGGGTATAGTCTTTAATCTCCTTTGGTAGGTTTATTCCTAGGTATTTTATTCTTTTTGATGCAACTGTGAATGGAATTGTTCTCCAGTTTTCTTTCTGCTTGTTCATCATTAGTATATAGGAATGCAACAGATTTCTTTGTATTAAATTTGTATCCTACAACTTTGCTGAATTCACTTACTAGTTCTAGTAGTTTTTGGATAGATTATTTAGGGTTTTTTATGTGCAATGTCATGTCATCTGCAAATAGTGACCATTTAACCTCTTCCTTAACAACCTAGATGCCTTTTATTTCTTTGTGTTGTCTGGACCTCCAGTACTATGTTGAATAAAAGTCGGGAGAGTGGGCATCCTTGTGTTGGTCCCAATTTTAAAGGAAAAGCTTTCAGCTTTTTGCTGTTAAGTATGTTTTCTGTGGGTGTCTCATATGTGGCCTTTATTATTTGAGGTACTTGCCCTCTATACTCATTTTGTTGAGAGTTTTTATCATGAATGGATGTTGAATTTTGTCAAATGCTTTTTCAACATCTATGGAGATGATCATATGATTTCTGTCCTTCTTGTTGATGTGGTGTATGATGTTGATGGATTTTTGAATATAGTACCATCCTTGCATCCCTGGAATAAATCCTACTTGATCATGATGGATGATCTTTTTGATGTATTATTTAATTTGCTTTGCATCAATGAGGAAATTTTGAAAGCTTTTCACCTTAGATCAGGAGCAAGGCAAGGGTGCCCATTCTCACCAGTTATTCAACATAGTACTAAAAGTCTTAAAGCAATTAAGCAAGAAGTTGGAAAGGAAGAAAAATTGTCATTTTCAGGTGATCTGTTCTTTTATATAAAAACCCTATTGACTCCACACAAAAAAAAATGTTGGAACTAATCAACAAATTCACTAAAATTGAAGGATATAAAATCAACTACAGAAATCAATTGTGCTTCTATACACTAGTAATGAAACATCTGAAAAAGAAAACAAGCTATCCTATTCAAAATAAGGTCAAAAACAACAAAATACTTAGGAATAAATTTAGCCAACGAAGTGAAATATCTGAGGATGACACAAAGATATCCCATGTTCACTGATCAGAAAAACTAAAATTATTAAAATGTCTATACTGCCTTAAACTATCTATTGATTGAGCACAATCTTACCAAAATTCCAATGACATCCTTCACAGAAACAGGAAAAAAAATCCTAAAATTTGCATAAGACCTGAAAAGACCCTGAATAGATAAAATAAACATGAAAAGAAGAACAAAGCTGGAGAAATCATACTTTCCAAATTCAAACTGTACTACAAAGCCACAGTAATTAACACAGTCTGGTATACTCATTAAAATAGACCCATAGACCCAGGGAAGAAAATATAGAGCCCAGAAATAAGCACCCATATTTACAGTCAACTAGTGTTTGACAAGGAAACCAAGCACCATCAATGGGAAGAGGATAGTCTCTTCAACAAATAATGTTGGGAAAGCTGGTAACCACATGCAGAAGAAAAAAATGGACACCTATCTAATACTACTCACCAAAATTAATTCAAAATGAATTTAAAACTTAAAATAGACCTAATATCATAAAACTCCTAGGATAAAACATAGGATATTGGTCTTAGCAAAGATATCTTTTTAGATATGATACCACAAGCAACAAAATAAAAAATCAACATGGGGGACTACATTAAACTGAAAAGCTTCTGCATACAAAATAAACAGTAAAAAAATAAAAAGGTAACCGATGGAATGGGAGAAAATATTTTCAAACCATGTATCTGATAAGTTAATATCCAAAATACATAAAGAATTCATACAACTCAGTAATAAAATACAACAATCCAATTAAAAAATGGACAGAGGAACTACACAGATATTTTTCCAAAGAAGACACTCAAATGGCCAACAGGTGCATAAAAAGGTACTCAATATAATTCAGGGAAATACAAATCAAAACCACAATGAGATATCACCTCACACCTGTTAAAATAGCAATCTTAAGAAGACAAGCAATAAAATAATAAGTGTTGATGAGGATATGGAGGAAAGGGAACCCTTGTAACACTGTTGGTGGAATTGCAAATTGGCTCAGCCACTATGGAAGACAATTTGGAGGTTTCTCAAAAATTAAATATACAATATCATATGATCGAGCAATTCTACTCCTGGGTAAATACACAAAGGAAATGAAAACAACATATCAAAGAGATATATGCACTCCCATGTTTACTGCAGTATTATTCATAATAGCCTAGATATAGAAACAACCTGAGTGTCCAACAACAGAAGAAAGAATTTAAAAAGATGTAGTATATACATATACAATGGAATATTATCCGGCCACGTGAAAGAATATCCTGCCATCTGCAACAATATGGATAGACCTGGAGGGCTTATGCTAAGTGAGATAAGTCAGAGAAAGACAAATACTGTATGATATCACCTATATGTGGAATCTAGAAAAGCTGAACTTGTAAAGACAGAGTAGAATAGTAGTTACCAGGAGTTGGGTATGAGGAGAACTGGAGAGATGTTTAAGGGGACAAATCTGCACCTAGTAGAGGAATAAGTCCTAGAGATCTAATGCACAGCCTAGTGATTATAGAGAACACTCCATACCATCAACTTCAAAGTCGGGAAGAGACTAGATCTTGATTGCTGCCACCACAAAAAGGAAATAATTATGTGATGTGATAGAGGTGTTAGTTAACACTATGTTGGTAATCACATTGCAGTACATCAGTGTATCAAATCAACAAGGTTGTACACCTTAAACTTATGCAATGTTGTATATTGGTTACATCTAATTAATTTTTTAAGTGAAAAATAACCCACAGGATGGAAGTATTTGAAGTGATATATTCGATAAAAATCTTAAGTCCAGAATATGCAGAGAACATTTAACAACTCAACAAAATGGTAAATAATTCGATTGAAAAAATGATCATGTGATCTGGATGTTTCTCTAAAACATATATACAAATGGCCAGTAAGCACATGAAAGCATGTTCAATGTCATTATGAAAATGTAAATCCAAACCACAATGAGATATCACTTCATACCTATTAGGATGGTAATAATCAAAAAGAAAAATACAAGTGTTGACAAATATGTGAGAAACTATAACCCTCACACATTGCTAGTGGCAATGTAAAATGATGCAAAATTGCTTTGGAAAATATTTTGGCAGTTCCTTAAAATGTTATATACAGTTACCATATGACCCTGCAATTCTATTCTTAGGTATATACCCAAGGAAATGAAAATACATGTCCACACAAAAAACTTACACATGAATGTTCATAGCACCCATATTTATAATAGCCAAAATATGGAAACAACCCAAATGCCCATCAATGAATGGGTGAATAAATTAATTGTGGTATATCCATATAGTGAAATACTAAGCAATAAAAAGAAAAAAATACTAAGCAATAAAAAAATATATCTACTGCAATATGGGTGAACCTCAAAAATATTACGCTGAGTGAAATACGCCAATCACATAAGATGACATAATTTATGATTCCATTGCTATGACATATCCAGAATAGTCAAATCTATACCAACAAAGTAGATTAGGGCTGCCTTGGGCTTAGAAGTGGGTCATATAGAAGGAAAGAAGGGAGAAAAAGGGGGTAGAGGGTGGGGTGGGAGAGAAAAAAAGGGAATGACTAATGTGTATTTGTTTCTTTTTAGGGTGATATAAATACTCTAAAATTGAATGTGGTGATGGTTGCATAACTGTATACATTAAAAAATTAAGTCATACACTTTAAATGGATGAACTGTATGACATGTAAATTATATCCTCATGAAGCAAGCATCAAAATGTTAGCCTTAGGTTGGGTTCTCCCAGCAGCAGATAGTAAAAGAATTTAAGTGCAAGTACTTTAGGGGACTACAAGAACTAGCAGTAAGAGAATCAGAAAGTGGAAAAATAGAAGGAAGCATTTTTAGGGCACAGTAAAGAGCAAGTTACCACTGAGAGCAATTATGGCTCAATCCCAGTGGGCACCTCTGTAAGGCTGTGTAAGAACCTTTTGTTAGTTTTCTATTGCTGCATAACAAATAACTGCAAACACAGCAACTTAAAATAACACACATTTACCTCATAGTTTTCCATGGGTCATGAGCACAGCTTACCTGGATCCTCTATTCAGAGTCTCATGAGACTTCAAACAAGATGTCAACCAGGCTGCTTTCTTTCTGGAGTCCTCCCCATGCTTAAGTGGAGAATTCAGCTCCTTATGGCTCCTGGACTGAAGCCCTCAGCTCCTAGAGATGACCTACAGTTCCTTGCCATGAAACCCTCTCACAACATGGCAGTTTGCTACTCCAAGGCCAGCAGCACAATCCCTCACTACAATCTGCTAAAATGGCATCTTATATAACAATCTCATGTAACAGTTGCAGAAGTGACTATGCCACCACATTTGTCATATTTATTGAACAGAAGTGTCTCAGGCTCTGCCCACACCCAAGTGAAGAGGATTATCCAAGGATGTGACTCATTGTGGGTTCCCCTTGAGATAAAAACCCAACTCAGAGTTGCCCCACTTGCACAATGAAGCAATGGGTATTTATCTACCAATTCCCAGCCATCAGTGGTTGATGGATGCTCCTGGAGGCATACCCTCCCTAGCATTTCTGGCCTGCTCCACATTGGGCAAACAGTTGTGCTCCTGCACCCAGAGGAAGCCCTGGGCAGAGTCCCCTCTGCTTGAAATATGAAAGCCTCAGCATGTTTGAGAACTGCTGTAGGCAAGGGAAGTCAGCTGGTGGCTAGAACACCTGCTGTACTACTGTAAGGGAAGAAGCCTCAAAAATTTAAAAAGAAGGTGGAGGAGGGGCCACAACCAAATTCTAGTATTTTTAACACCTATTTTTTTAAAGGTGTTTAAAATTCTAGAGACAAATGAAAAAGGTTATGGCTATATAGACACAATCCTCGTTACAAATGTATGAAAGACATTATCTAATGTTAATGATATGATTTGAAGTTTTTTATTTAATTTTCTAAGTCAAAGAAATTCACAATGAAACTACTAATCTGAAAATTTTATAATGTATTCCCAGGATTCAGTCCCCAGCCACATTTTGGTATGAGCCGTCTCTCAGAGATACTGAACAAAGGTCATGGCAAAAATGCCACAGAGTATCACAGGGGGAAAAGCAGAAGTCGTTGAAGCCTTCAGACTTCCCTTCACCTTGAAGGAATGGGTTTCAATTCTGTATCTACCACCTCTTAGTCTATATAGCAGTGCATGCAACGTATATAGTCTATACAGCAGTGCATGCAATGGATAAAGAAGCATAAGTTTATGTCCTAGATTTTCCAATTATCAACTGTGGGATCTTATAAGTCAGTACTATAACTGCTTAGGGAAATAATTTTTCAAGTGGAAATAAAGACATCGAGCTAGATGACCTCTTACTTACCTTCTAATTCTAAATGCTGTAAGCCATATGGTGGTATGTGTCAGGTCTCTCTAAAACATCACTGACAAATTTCTCTGATGGAAATGTTTCCATCTCTGATGTTGGAAATATTCTACATCTGTGTTGTCCAAATGGTAACCACTAGCCACCTGTGGCTAGTAAACAGCTGGATTAGGGCAGTATGACCGAGGAAGTGATTTATTTTAATTTTAATTTAAATAGCCACATGTGGCTAGTGTCTACTGCACTGGACAGCACAGCTCTAGAAACACAAGCACAGGTAGAGAAAATAATTATTTCCTTACTAACGTGTAATCAAGCAGTTATTCCACCTTGTTATTCATACAGTTGTTACAAGAATTAAATGAGAATACATGTAGAGAACTTCAAACAATACCTGGCCCATACTAAGCACAAAATAAATGTTAGTTTTTCTATTAATACTGTTACTTTATGTAACTGGTTTTTAAATTTTAATTACTAACCAGCTTTATTTTGTAGTTTGGTAAGATAACAATAGATTTATGAAACTCTAAGCAATTATACCCTTTGGTTCAATATTTATCTTCATGGGAAAAGGAAAAATGGGGCATGGGAGTGTGATAGAAAAGGTTAACCAATTCTTGAGAATTCAACATACATGGCAGCATGATTACCAAAATTCAGGCCTGAATTCTCTCTCCTTTTATGGAATAGTTTCCATTTGTGATGGTATTTTTTTTAGTTTCAGCTCCATTTCCTCTGAGCCCTTAAAGGGTCTCAACCTCTGTTTCTGTGGCTCAGTAGTTTCACAACCACTGAAAATAGCTCATTTTACCTCTTGTTAGGTGCCCTTCCGAGCACGATAAGAAGGCTAATTACATATGCCATTAACCAAATGCAATTCCAACTAATGACAAAAAAGTATTATACAGCGGCAATTTTTGAAGAACAAAGTTGTATAAAATACAAGGTCATATTTCAGAAGCTTGTCCTCGGGAATACAGAATTATAAACATTTGCTGTCTTGCTGTGAATTCTGCTAAGACCTGCGCCTGTCATGCTGTATCTCAAAACTAGGGGAGGGAGCTTCATCATCTAACCAAAATTCACCGTATGCCTGACAGAACACAGGTGTCTCTTATATAGTCCCTGACCCTCAAGAAGCTTGTATTCTGTCTTAGTGTTTCAGTGACTCCTGGTTGCCCTGAGGATCACATCTGTAGCAGCCTGTTCATCATGCCCTAGCCCCAGATTTCCTACCTAGCTTGATCTCCCCAGTTCTTCCATGCCCTACTTCCCAGCCTCACAAGAATATAGCTGCTCACTTTCATCAGTGCACCCATGCAACACATGCAAGAACTCCCCAATCACCCACTATCTGTTACCTTCCAGCCTCATTTCACCCTAACACACACACCATCCATTCGCCACTCATTTTTAAGCTCTAACATGATTTCTGTGAAAACTGCCTATCACCTCCTTTCTTTCTGCTCATAATGCAGCTTCAGCATAACAATATGTCAATGTCTGTGGTGGAGATAATGTTTTGTGAGTCCCTCTATCCCAAATCTTATGTTCCTTAAAGACCAAGCCTTCTCATTTATTTAACCCCAGGTCCTAGACATAGTAGACTGGCAAAGTTTACTGAGTAAATGAAGTAAAAATGAGGGTTAGAGTTTCATTCAATCAACATTTACTTTCCTACTAAAGATTTTAGGATTTAACAGGAGATAAGAGTTCTTGCATATTCTTTTTTTTAATTGTAGTTGACATAATATTGTAACTGTTTTAGGTGTAAACATAGCAATTCTACATTTATATACATTACAAAATGCTCACCACAATAAGTATAGTTACCATCTGTCACCGCACAAAGTTATTACAATATTGACTATATTCCCCATGCTACAACTTTCATCCCCATGACTTCTTTTATAACTGGAAGTTTATACCTCTTGATCCCGTTTACCTATTTGCTTACCCCTCCCCACAACCTGCTTCCTCTGGCAATGACCAGTTTGTTCTCTGTATCTATAAGTCTGCTTCTGGGTTTTTGTTTGTCCATTTGTTTTGTTTTATGGATTCCACATATAAGTGAAATCACATGATGTTTTTCTCCAACTGATCTCACTTAGTATAATAACCTTTAGGTCCATCCCTGTTGCTAAAAATGGTAGGATTTCATTCTCTTTATGGCTAATATCCCATTGTGTATATATACCACACCTTGTTTATTCATTCATCTGTCAGTGCACAGGTTGCTTGTGCTACTTTAAATAATGCTGCAATAAATACAGTGGTGCACAGATCTTTTCAAATTGGTGATTTTGCTTTCTTCAGATAAATACCCAGAAATGAGTTACTGAACCATAAAGGAATTCTATTTTTAATTTTTGAGTAATCTCCACACTGTTTTCCATAGTGACTGCACTAGTTCATACTCCCATCTGCAGTGCACAAGTTCCCTTTTCCCACATCCTTGTCAATACTTGTTATGCCTGTATTTTTGATATGAACTATTTTAACTCTGAAAACTATGACACTTTGACACAAATAAATTGGAAGAATATTGTGCTCATGGATTGGAAGAATTATACATTCATATACTGAGGATACCCTTGAGCTCAGCAGAGATTCTGAGCATGCCATTCATAAAACTAATTGCTTCTTCCTTCAAAGAGCTCAAAGAACCAAAAGAAGGCATAGATAGGAGTATGGGAAAGTGGGTGACAGTCTAATCAAGCAGATACCTTTGAGACACTGGGTTGTGTGTTTTTTTGAAACAGAGTAAGATACAAGGTATATACAAATCCACCCAGGAGTGACTGAGGAAGGATTCCAAACTGGAGGTATTTCTATCCAATCTGTGACACAAGAGCTTCCATTTTCCCCTCTCTGAGCATTCTACTTATTCAAGATTGCCTCTCTATTTCTGGATGTAGATGAAATACCACTGAATCTCTTATGCAGCCCTGGAACAAGGACCATTTGTTTCTCAATATAGTATGAACGGTTTAAATATTATCCATGTCAAATATTCTAAGCACATCACATAAGTACACTTGATGCTCACAACAAACCATGAGGTAGTGTGATGGTCGTTCTCCTTTTGCCAATCAGCACACAGGACAAGTGTCCCTTCAGCCCGTTGTGTAAAGGTGGCTAGTAGCGTATAACATCACACTGCTTCCTATCTTTTTTCATGTCATTTTCCCTTTTCTTCATCAGTCTTAGCTCCCTGTTCTTGAATCTCCACAGTAAGCACAGCCTTACTCTGCTTTCTAGATGACCAAAGACAACATACACAAAACTCAGGACTCCATTTTAAAACTGTACAGCCATTTAATAAAGTGAGCTGAATCTTACTAGGAAACTGTCCAATCAGCTGCAAGTGAATCTTCTGTGCAAGGAGTTGTCAATTGTCTAGAACAGAGTGATGCACCTGTATCAGATTTGCGTGTCAGCAAGAAACCACATGCCAGAGGCTGATTCACAGCAGGAAGACTGTGTGGGAGGAAAAAGCTATGGCCCTCACCTACCTATCGCTCTCACCCCAATGTAATGAAATAGTTGCCATTCACTGATAAGCTTACTTAAAGCAATTTGCCTATTCACAAAAACACACATTTTTGCTTTTTTCTTATACCTATCTTGTTACAAAAATTTTTTAAATGTCTAATACATTACCTTCACAGTGTATTTCATATTTCAGTACCATGGAAAACATATGACTGAATAAAAGGTAAGAACTTTGAGGTGGGGGCTGTTCAGGTTCTGTCTTTAAAAGAAAAGGGAGAAGGGTTAGAGTTTCATTCAATCAACATTTACCTTCCGGATACTGTGTACTAGTCACTGTGCTAAATGCAAACAATACAAAGATGACTAAAGTATTGTCTCCCACAATGCCATGATAACCTTTAATAAGAATACATGTTTGATTTGAATTTCTGAAAAATCATTTGAAGGTAGAGAAGAGAGAAAAAGCTGTGGGAGATAAGCTATGGTTTTGACAGAAACCCAACACGTAAATCTCATGGCATTTCTGAGAGCTCCAAGAGTCTGTGTTTTTTGTTTTTGTCTGGTTATTATCATATATAATGGGGACAACATTTACTAAGTTAAACTGCTGAGATAAATTAGAAAACTAATGTGATAAAAGTAAAAAAAAGCAAGAAAACTTGGTCTCAATGTTCACTTAAATTATGAACGGACCACTGAGGGCCTACCCTAATTATAAAGTGTGGTGACTCAATGCTTGGTTTCAACATAACAAAAACTATCATAAAATTGTCCTAAAAGCAGCTTATTGGTGTAGTAGGAAGGGATCTGACTGAGTGCCTATTGTATGCAGGTCCCTAAAACAATCTTCTAAAATATGTGGTATTTGAGACTTCCTCGGATCATCTGTAAAAATGGAACTGGAAGCTTCCCTGTTTTATCAACAACTAGTAATTGGTACTAGGAGCAATATCCAATCCCAGTCTCTGATTCTAAAACTACCCATGTTTCTGTTACAGCCTGGCTTCCTTCCTCCTCCTGCTGGGCAAGAAAATTTCTTCTTAAAAGAAAAGGGAGAAGGGTTAGAGTTTCATTCAATCATTACTGTGCGACTTTGGATTTGTCCCCGAAACAAGAAACTTAAAGCAGGAAAAGACTTGGAAAATGTAGCTCAGCTCTTCCACTCATGATGTGGAAACAAATTTCAAATAGGCTTTAAGAAACAGAGCTGAGAACATGTGACAGGTTTTGTTGTTTTTTCCTGAAAGATGAGAATTTTACTCATCTACTTAGTGCCTAAAGATAAACTTGGTTTACTATTTGCTAAAATATCCTTGAAATACCTGTTAGAAAAAAATCAATTTAGAACAACTGTTTGTCATTTTCACTCTAAATGCACCTCAGGTGAAAAAGACATCTGCTAAATCTTGCCAAAACAATACCCAGAAGGTTCTTCTCTGAAGGTTTTTAAGTAAATGCTAAAGTCAGAGATAGTGAGTATCTAGTTGGAGTGAGGTTGCTGCATCATTTATTATCTCATTATGAACCCAATATTTTATTGAGTTAATTTCTCCTGAGGCCCATTCACTAGAGAGTGTTAAGAGAGAAGAAAAAGTCATGGGGAAAAAAGTAAGGAATATGTTCATGATGAATGGAACATGAAAATCCAATCTGGGGGCATTTCTATCAGGTGGCTACTTGCTCACTCCCTTGGCAAAATAAAGAACAGAGAGCACAAAATCCAAGAGTACTCACTTCCCCAACCTTCATTTTTTTGCGGGGGGGCCATGCTGCATGGAAAATATTTCTTTTATTATTTGTTTCAGATAGTTGACTCTGTTAAACATATTTCAGCTTCCTTGTTAAAATCTTGAAATAAAATCCTTCTTTGAAACATGAACTTCGTGTATATTTGAGGAAAATTTTGTGGATAAAATGAAGGTTCCTGTGGCCAGGATTCTCACATGGCCCTGGCTGGCTAGCTCACTACACATGTGTGGGCAATACGTTGTTATTGACTTTATATAAAGAACCCTGCCCGGTGCTCTGGGTGACTTGGTGGCAGGGCTGCAAGGCTGCAGGAGAGCAGAGCAGAGGCTGGAGTGGTGGCAGCACCAAGGACAGAGGTCCAGAGGCAGAGACCGGCTTGCTGCATGCAGATTCACTCTGAGTGAATGGGATTTTAGTGTTTGACCTGCCACCATGGAAATAAAGTTGGGTATAACCCTTTTACCCCAAGAACATTTTACTGTCATTTCTTTGGTCACATTGAATCCTTAATGAACTTGCCTGGGGCTAAAACCCAATGGCAAGACAATCTCTAATCCTGGCTCGTTTACTAAATTATATTTATAGCTGCCTCCAAGACATTTGTTCAGTTTTACTCTCAATTTCTCTACCAGCTTTAGATATATTCCAAACCCAACCTTCCAAATCCATACCATTCCCCATCTATCTACTGTAAATCAACTTCCATCATTATTTGAATGTCACTACTATTCTCCTAGGTAATCTAGCTTCTAAATCCTGGCATTTTCTATCTTCACATTCAGCTACCAAATCTTGTAGTTACCACCTGTGTATGTGTGTGCCTCTTTCTAAGATTTCCACTGGGGCTTCATTACCACCTGCTTAGCAGCCCTTATAATTGGCCTTCTAACTGGCCTTCCTATCTCACCTCAATTCTTATCAAGTAGCAGTGGGTAGGCCAGATTAATTTTCCTAGAGCACAGAAATCATCAAGCCTTGGACATAGGCAAATACTGCAGATGATAGACGATGTAGGTATAAAGCAGGTTACTTGTGGACACCTAAAGTCAGAGAATTAGCAAAAGAATGCATGAGTGATATTAATTTCTCACCATTCAAGAGAGCAGTATTTGGGTACAGCTGGATGGGGAGTGGGGGTGTGGGCTCCAGAAGGGAGGCACTGCCCTCCCTAGTTATTTATTTAAAGAGCAATCTGGGAGCCAAGAGGAGCAGGAACATACAAGCAATCATCTAATAATGTGAATTAAAAGGCCTAGAGCTTACATGCTAGAAGAAAATAGCCTTTCTGATAAAAGAAATATCCAGGTCTCAGGGTTAGTGTCTTGCCAATGGGTTTTAGCCCCAGGCAAGTTTGCTATGGATTCAGTGTGACCAAAGAAATTGACAGCAAAACATTCTTGGGGCGAAAGGGTTATACCCAACTTTATTTCCAGGTGGCAGGTCAGTCACTAAAATCCTGATCACTCAAAGCGAGTCTGCATGCAGCAAGCCGGTCTCTACCTCTGGGCCCCTCTGTCTGCACAGTCGTCCCGCACAGCCATCCTCCAGGCCTCTCTGCACAGCTGTTTCACAGCCATCCTCTGGGCCTCTCTGCCTACACAGCTGTCCCACATAGCCATCCTCTGGGCCTCTCTGCACAGTCATCCTGCACAGCCGTCCTCTGGGCCTCTGTCCTCAGTGCTGCCACCACTCCAGCCTCTGCTCTGCTCTCCAGCAGCCTTGCCACCCTGCCACCATGTCATACCCAGAGCACTGGGTGGAGCTGTTTTTATAGAATCAACAGCCATGTATTGCCCACAGGTGTGCAGCCACCTCCAGGTGAGAATCCTGGCCACAGGAACTCTCATTTTATCCACAGTTAGTCACCTAGGATATTGTACACCATCTTCATTGTCAGCTAGGGACCTTGTAACCCTTTCTTCTGAGACATTTATACTTCATCTACCTGAAGGAGCCACCTGGCCCATCTAGTAGATAAAGCAGATATGTCTCACTTCAAATCAAACTCATCTTCACAAGCCTACTCAAAACTCTCCATTGATTCCCCACTGCCTAAAAAGAGAAATATTTCTCTAGCCTAAGTAAAATCTATTTCCAGGAGGTTATTTTCCCACCCTCCAATATTACTCCACTGTTTCTATGAAGATGTACCTTTTTCCCTCCGTGTCATCCCAACCCCAGGGAGCTGTCTTCCTTCCTCCTTTAAATCTCCACTGCATTTGTTTTACCTCTGGTTCTTTTCATACTCTTCCTTGTATTATCATTTTTTAATAAGCCCACGTTCATGTACCTCCACACCTGTTTGTAAGTAAAAACGCATACCTAATTCAAACTTAAAACAAAATACACAGTCCAGTTCAAGATGACAACTTTGGGGGCTCCTTAACTCACCACTTCCTCCCATGGAGGCACCAAATCTATAGCTACATATGAAACAGAAACTAGCTGAGCGATTCCTACACATCAGGTAAATAAGAAAAAAATCCACATCAAAATGGGTAGAAGAGGCTGAGACACAGTCTCCCCATAAGCCCCACCCTCCTTCACAGCAACAAAGAGTCAGAAGAAAAACACAACTTCCGGCTTCTCGCTGAGGGTCAAGTGTTTGGACCTGATATCAAGTACCCCAAGTTTTAAGACATCCAGCTGAGACAGCCCCCAAAGCACCTAACTCTGAAAGTCAACAGGACTTGGATCTAAGAGAAACACAAAATTATAGAAAACAGAAAAACCAGGTCTTAAAAGGCTCTTGAGGGCTCACTGTGGCTATCACCTGAGGGCTCAGCAGAGGGAAAGCAGACTGAAATAGTTTTTCCCTGAAAGAGGTCTATCTGGGTATCTTAAGAGCTGTAACCTGAGAGTCAGGCTTCTAATTTACCATGGATCCAGGGGCCAAGAGCAAACCTCCCCCAGAACCAGGAAGGCTGGCAGGTGCTGTCTTCACATGCTCCCTCTGCCCCACCCCGTCACCAGAGTCTCACTGAAGGGAGCTCATGCGTATGTCTGGCACCCATCTTTTGCAGCTGCCACTTGAGGAACAAACATACCATTTGGTCTCCTGGCTCTAGCGGCCAGCCAGCCTTACATTCACTGTAGCAAATAAGGTTCTTGGTCAGCCATACCCCTGGGGCTCAGCTCAGGGGCACCCAACTCTGTCTTAAAGGTGACAGCCTGAGGGTCCAGCTTCTAGTTTCACACACATCTAGAGGCTGACTGCAACCCTCTCCAGAGACGAAGGGAGCTGACAGATGCTACCTTCACTGACCCTCTAACCAGTCCAAGTTGACCGTCTCCACCTGAAGGGAGCTTGAGCACACATGTGGCACTCTAGCTCTTCTGTCTGCTGCCCAGATGATAGATTCCTTGATAGCCTGGCTCTGGAGGTCACCAGGGCTCATGGAATAAGCGGCATTTTAGCAAATGAAGAGACAGTTCTTGGCTAAGTGTCCCCTGGGGCTCAGCACAAAGGGAGTAGACAGTCACCAATCTCCCAGTATTTCCATGAAAGTGGTATATTTGCATACTTTGCTGCCTGAAAGTCCAGCTCCCATTCACCCTGCATCTATGTGTTAACTGAGACACTCCCTTTTGGGACACTGAAGATCTTGGCACACCCTCAACTATTGGGAGCCTCTAAGAACAAATAAGGCTGCTTGAACAATCATAAAAGTTTAAGAGATAACAATGAGCTAGGGCTGGGCTAAATGATAAGGTTCAGCTCCAACACAAGACAACTCCTCCTTCTAGACTGGTAGAGGTGGTTGTTGTATCTAATACACTAACCAATGCAGGGTCAAGAAAATTGAACTGAAACCAAGAAATACGTTACAAACAAAAGAACAAAAACAGAACCCAAGAAATTGACTAATGAAACAGATGAGTGATTTACCTGATAAAGAGCTGAAAATAATCATCATAAAGATGCTCACTGAAGTCAAAGAACAATGCATGAACAAAATAAAAATGTCAAAAGAGATATAAAATATAAGCATCACACAGAGATCACAGAACTGAAGAATAACTGAACTGAAAAATTTCATTGAAAGGTTCAACAGTAGACTAGAAGAAGTAGAAACAAGGATAAAAACTCAAAGACAGGGCAATAAAATTCATCTAATCAAAGGAGCAAATTGGAAAAATAATGAAAAAGAATTAAGATAGCTTAAGGGACTTCCAGGACACCATCAAGAGGACCACTATTGCATTATAGGGTTCCAGAAGGAAAAGAGAAAGAAAGGGGTGGAAAGCAATACAAAATGGAAGAAAATATTTGCAAATCATTTATCTGATAAGGAGTAATATCCAAAGTATATAAAATACACATTCAACTCTAACAACAAAACAAAAAATCCAATTTAAAGTGTCAGAGGAAATGAATCAACATTTTGCCAAAGACATACAAATGACCAACAGGTACATGATGCTCAACATCACTAATCATTTGATCATGTGATCAAAACCACAATGAGATACCACCTTACACCTGTTAGGATGGCTATTATCATAGACAAGAGGAACCCTTATACACTGTTGGTGGGAATGTAAAATGGTGTGGCCACTATTGGAAAGAATATGGAGGCTCCTCAAAAAATTGGAAATAGAACTACCACTGGGTATGTATCTGAAGGAAAATCACAGTGTTGGAGACATCTGTACCCCCAATTTCACTGCAGCACTATTTGTGAAAACCAGGACATGGAAGCAACAAAAGTATTTATTGATAGACAAATGAATGAAGAAAATGTGGTATACAAACATAAGTGCATGCACACTCAGAGGGATTTTCTTCAACCTTTAAAAAGAAGGAAATCCTGACATTTCCAACAATGTGGATGGACACTGACAGCATTATGCTAAATGATAAGTCAGAGAAAGACAAATACCGGATCATCTCACTTATATGTGGAATTAAATAATAAACCAAACTCACAGAGACAAAGACTGGTGGTTTTCAGGGGCAGAGGATGAGAGTTGGGCAAAGTGGGTAAAGATGGTCAAAAGGGGATGTCACTTACAAATGGCAACTAAAGTTAACAATATCCTGTATATTTGAAAGTTGATAAGAGAGGAAACCTTAAGAGTTCTGATCACAAGAAAAAAATTTGTAACTAGGTAAGGTGACAGATGTTAGATAAATTTACTGTGGTAATCATTTCATAATACATAATATCAAATCATTGTGTACATTTTAAACTAATGCATTGTAATATGCCGATTATATCTCAAAACTGAAAAAAATGCATTACATATCAATACTCTGTACACACTAACAGCCCATTTGACTTAGTGATGAACTTTTTCTGTTTTCAAAAGTTATTTAAATTTAATGTATGTATTATATATATCTAATTCAAGGAAACTTCATCTGTTAGGACTATTTGGTTTTAAGACACATTTAACTAGTTAAAGCAAAACAAATTTATCAGAAGATCAGAGGTGTGTTTCACAGTCGGGAACCCAACAAAGAATAGAACCCCAAAAGAACAGATCATATACCAGTCATAATCCCAGCAGGAAACAGAAGGCACTCTCAAAGCCATAATTAGATTGCTGCAAAGGGCTAAGGGCAGAGATAAGAGAAACCAAGGCGAGATGAGGCTCCCTGCTCCTTCTCCTTCAGGCCTAGAGGTGGTAATGGAGTCGGCCTGTAACTAGACGTGGGACACATTTACTGCAACATGGTGAGATCTATGCCTACAGCTGAAGGAGAAAATCATCCTGGAAGATCTGTGGCCTTGCTACAGAAAGGCAACCACTGAGATCCGCAGCCTGAGAGGGAGGAAGGAAACAAATACTCCAACCTCTCTTTCCGTGTTTTGTTTTCTTAATCCCTCCCATTGTCCAAACCCACCTGGAAGCCAGAAGGTCAGGAAGTCACCCTGCATCAGGCAAAGGAGATCAGCCCCCAGGACAAAGCAGGGAGAGGAAAGGTGAGTGGATCCGGAGGGAAAAACGACAATCATCCCTACTGGCATTCTCTCTTCATTCCACATTTCTATAAAAATGGGGAAGCACAGCAAAGGATCCACATAGAAAATAAAATCAGATTGACGTTTAAGTTTCTCCATCTACACACAGGGCAAACATGGCTACCCTGTGGCTACCGGGTTTGCATATCTGGTCAGGAGATCAGCCCTATCCCCTCTGATGGTTTTCTCCATCTCAACTCCAAACTCCTGAGAGAGAACATCTGGCCAAGTTTCAGTCAGGTATTCACTTCTCATTGAATCATATGTGACCGGGACATGGCTGAAGATATCAACATAGGTGCCAAAAATGACAACCCAGGTCATGAGCAGAAATGTCAAAGAGCCAAGGCAGCACAGGTGTCTCCAAGGAATTTGTGCATGAATCCTAAAACACATATTTAAAAGCAACACACTCTCCTGTGGCTGTAGTCATCAATTTGCCATGAGTTCATAAGGAGAAAAATAAACTGGAAATAAGGGCTTTCCTATCCTCTGGGTCCTCTTAAGGCAGAAAAGTGTGATGCCCACCCTATTAGGCCCTAATGCACTCAACAGATTAACCAATTTGAAAGAAACATTTTCATTTACCAACAGAACTCAGTGTTAAAAATGCACTTGGGTACGGTTTCTATTTATTTGCCTCAAACTCTGCCTCAGGCTCATTGAGCACCACTCAGTGAAAAGAGTATCTCAGAAATAGTTCAAGGCAAATCCCAACATTAGGAAATGTATTGACAATTCTAAAAAGCTAAGGAGAAAGGATGTGCCTGAAATTCTGTCTCCACTGTGGAAAGAGCAAATGACTCATACTATTGCCTCAAGATGTACTAGCAATGAACATTACAGGAATCTAGTATCGCTTATGCCATAGAGTTCCTTGTTCCAAAATGTGTGTGTGTTAAATTGAACAGCTGAAAGAGCCAGCAATTGTTCCTTCTAACAGTTAGAGGAACTATTTTGAAGAACAAGACAATCTGAAACCCCTATCCCATGTCTTCCTAAGTGGTCATTAGCATAGAAATTGCATACTGCCTCTACTATATGTATTTTCCACTTTTACATTTAACTTTCTTAAAATGAAATAAGGTATCCTGACATTAACTTTTGCTTTGGAGTCAGACTTGGACTCAAATTCTGGATCCACCTCTCAGTTGTTATGTGACTGACTTAGCCCAGGTCCTGCAGAAAGCAGAAACTGGGGCGAGGATTACAGTGCAAACATCTTATTTGGGAGATGCAAGATCATGTGGACAAAGAGGAAAGAAATAAGAAAAGTATGATTTCCTACCTTACCATGCTGGCTACTACGTAGGACACTGTGAAAAGACTAAGCAAGTTAAACAGAAGGTATATTCCCTTGGCACATAGGGCTTCCTTACTGAGTAACCAAACAAAAACAAAAATTAGAGTAGTCCACCGAGGGTGGGAAGAACAGGCGAGAATTTGGGAATTCATACTCACCTTCATCCCCCCATCTTTCATTTCCCATTGGTCAGTATTTATCCCACAGGGAGTTAACTCTGGGTTGTGTCCTCTAACTCCAGCAGACACTCAAGAGGCTGGATCCCTTGCCCCATGCTGTTTAACCTTATATTCGTTTTCCACTGCTACATAACAAATTATCACAGCATAGCTCCTTAAAAACCAGTTATTATCTTATAGTTTCTGTGGTTCCTCTGCTCAGGGTGTCATAGGCTAACATCAAGGTGTCAGCCATCTGCAACTGCATTTCAAGGCTTGACTAGGGAAAGATTTTCTTCCGTGCTCCTTTAGCTTGTTGACAGAATTTGTTTCTTTGTGGCCATCTGACAGAAGTCTCTGTGTTCTTGAGAGCTGATGGCGGGAGACCACGTCAGTGCCCTGAGGCCTTCCACAGGTCCGGCCACATTGCCCTCCTCACAGCACAGCAGTCTCCTTCAAGCTCAGCAGAAGCATTTTGACGTCTCACCTTCTCTTGACGAACTTCCCTGATTAGATCAGACCCAAACAAAATAATTTCCCTTCTGATTAGCTCATAATCAGTGGTTTAGTAACCTAATTATGGGAGTGATATCCCATTATATTCACAGGTTCTGTCCACACTCAAAAGAAGGGCATACAGGGCATGCATATCAGGGGCAGCATCATGGGGTTGTCTTAGAATTCTGCCTGCCACGATCCAATCCCAAAAGAGGAAGAGTGCCCAAGTGCTGCTGGGGCATCAAAGAGGAGGAAATCAGGGGACTCTAAGAACATATAAAAGGCTTTCGTCCCAGTACACTGACCTTGGTCAATTTTGTCTAGTACTTTGTCCATGCACAAAGTGGGGAAACTGAAGCAAAAACTTGTATCATTTGGTAAGAGGAAATATGTTATGGTGCATATTAGCTATCATTTAGTCCTGGTTCCTCTGTGCTGGACACTGGGCTATGTACTCCACATGCATTGTTCTCATTTAACATCTTCCCGTTTTGACAAACCAATGTGTTTGGTCTTCAAAGCCTCATTTTGCAGATGACGCTAACCATCTTGTTACTGCCTATACATCATGACACATTTACTAGCGTCTCACACAAACACATATTTTAAATGTGGCTATTATTTTAAGGGTTGTTATAAAAAGTTGTATAATTTGGGATGAACCATACTTTTACATTTGTATAAAACTTAAGCAATGTGGACCATGCCTCCTCCCAAAATTGAAAGAAATTAGGCAAACACATAAAAACTTCTTTAACTAAAAATATCTTTGGCTGTTTGTGTAACTATTTTAAGTATTGAACTTCAATGAAGGAAATAAAAGCTCAACTGGGTGGATGAGTGTGCGTGCACGTGTGTGTGTGTGTGTGTTTAGATCCACAAAATGTGTACTACATTTAGGTGTAGAGCTAGATGCAAGAAAGCCTATGTTTTCCTCATATACTATGAGGACTTGAGAACAGACTACAGACAGCATTACTTTCAGAAGAATTAAAAACATATATTTTCCAAAAATTCAAATTCAAAAGTAGTACTGTATCTTTTTTTCCCCCTTTTAATTACAGATCTGCTGTCATACCCACCCATCATCTCCTGGTCCATTCAGGGATTTTTGTGTCCATCCCTGCCTTCCTTTCTTTTCCTCTCCTTTGCTGTTGTCACAAAAATGAAGCAAAACAAAACAGTAAAATGAGATTATCATAATTTTAAAAATGGTCACTTTAACTTCAGCAATACTCCTACAGGAGGCAAAATTACTAAAATTGAGTGCCTCTTAGTCAGTTTTAAATGAATGTATCAAGTCTCCAAACAGAACACATACAAAATAAAAGCTATGAAATTCAACTGTTTTGGCTAAATTATGCTATGATAACAAAGAACGTCTCAAAAATCTCAGTGTCCTAAAACAGCAGAGGTTTATTTCTCACTTTCATCTTCATCATGAACCAGCTTTCACTCCACCCTGTGAATCTTTATGTCAAGGCCCAGATTGATGGAACAGCCCCTAACTGGAATATTCTCATTTGGTAGGAAAGTAAAATGGGGGCCAAGTAGCAGAGCACGTGGAGACTCTCAAAGCTTCTGTTCGGAAGTGACACCTCAGATTCACTCACTGGCCATTTCACTGCATTGCAATGCATGTAGCCAAGGCTAATATCAAAGGAGTGGGGTTGGGGGAGGGGGTATATGATCTTTCCTTGAGGGGAAGCAACACATATTTTGAACAATACAATCTACATGGTAATTCATATTAATGCTATAAAGTCTTACTCCACCATAACTGACATCACTTTTCTTCTTATATCACCAGTGAAATGATTCCCCAAATGAGTGATAACTGGATTTTCTGCCAATTTCAGTACATGGGATTCTTAAGCTAGGTCTACTTCTATTTAAATAAAATCATGAATGATAGTAGAAGACATAACAGCCCAAGATACAACTTCTAGGAACAACTGTCCAATAACTACAGGATGAGACCTCTCTATCTGGCATTTTTTATTCACATAGGGTCCTGCAAGCCCAGTTGGTCACTGTATGCCCAGGGTGGCCCATTCAAAGTCAGACAATTCTGCTGGCAGCTTCACTCTATGGCAAGCTTATATACATAGGGGATATTAAAACTCACGAGTACTTAATACCCAGCTCACAGATATATAGCAGCCAGTCTGGCGATCCAGCCACCTCCAAAGTTCTGTTCTCAAGCGGGCCCAGTTCTACTTACAGAACTTGGCAGTGTGATCCTTTCCCAAGTCTGAGGAACCCACTATCACAGAAAGAGAAGGGATGTTCTGCAACCATTGTCGCACTATTCCTTTCTGAATCTGGAATAATATCTCTCAATTTTAGTAAACCTTATAGTAGATACTGTGGTATAACCACCCAAATCCTTCTTTAAGGCTAAGGAACTCATTCCTCCAGCCACAAGGGACATTGGCTACTGATGGCTCACAGCTGTGTCCCTATCCAGACATAGCCCTTGACTGAAGGGAGCTGCAAATACTTTTCCTCTCCAGGGGCAACTCACATTCAGTAACTGGTTGATGTGCTGGTACAAAAGACTGACCCCTTACCTAAACTGGGAAATTGCTGAAGGGACTCATGTCAGAGCTACCCATGACCCTGGCTGAAGCTGCTATTGCAACTGCACTGCAGTTCAGTTTCTCCCTTGGCCCAATTCTACATTCATCATTGCCTCAAAGGTATTGAACTAAGCATGTGTCCAAATAAACCCACCACATGAAAATGTCAGTGTCTCAGAGTCCATTTTTCAGGGAGCCTGATCTGCAACAGTTGGTACTAGAACTGATGCCACAAAGAGGATTCTCAGATGGAGCTTAGAGCTGAACCACTCATTGACCAGCTGGCAAAGAGGAGTCTATATCATTAGCAAGAAGAGTATGGCTAGCCCCCCAGCTTGCTGCAGTGGTACAATTATTGAAAACTTTCATGAGTGGTGAACTGGAATGGAATATCATCAGAAGGGAATGTATGTCAGTTGCAATACACAAGGCAGTTGAGAGGTACAGGGAGGTAGTTACTGTAAGGATTATGGAGTTGGCTGGCAAAACGGGAAAGCCAGAGGCCAACCTCAGTAACATATAAAAAGACTCATCTCCTGCAGACATAGAGCCCAAAAATCTAAGGACTAGGACCAGGTCTTAATTATAATAAAAGAGTGGGAGCATTCCAAAAAAGGTTGAATTCTCAACCTCATGTCTTCTGTTGCAAAGAGAGTAGATCTTAAAAGTTCTCACCCCAAGAAGAAACAAATGTATAAATATGTGTGGTGATGGATATCATCTAATTAGGCTAATCATTCCACAACATATACATATATCAAATGATTATGTTGTACACCTAAAACTAATACATTATTTATTATATCAATAAAACAAAACAAAAAAATCTTCTGCTTCAAGATGGGGGCTCTGATTAGAAAGTGTCAACCCTGATGCATGGAATGGAGACATATGGGCCAAGGTACTCAAAAATCTTTAATTCCTGATTCACTTAAAATTCCCAGGCCTGCAGAAGTAGCCCATCCACTCCTCCATCTCTGAGGAGTCCAAAGAACCTAGAGCTGTGGAATGGGAAGCACAAATATCCTAAGTGGAAACTAGGAGTAATAGTTAAGTATGGCCATCCCAACTTCCATTTTTTGGCTCCCAGTGCATCAGTTACACCTTTTGGCCCATTGTCTGACACAGTGCCAAGTAACAGTCATTGATTTAGGGTACATGAAACTCCTAGAAGATGAAACTCCATTCTCACAAAGGTATCTCCATGCCAGTTCCTCAGCTGCACGTTAAAAAGGTGTTTTATCCAGTTATCAGGCCAGCAGTTTCTGAGTGGTGGAATATGTGATAAGAACAGTGAGTCTCATAGTCATATGCTCATAGGCACACCTCCTTTACTGCTAAGCAGGTCTCTTGGGGCAATGTTATCATCAAATACTCTTGTGTTCTCAGATCTTGTTGCTGGCCAAAGCCCTGAAGGGAAGAAAGAAAAACCCATACCTGGAATATGTGTCAATTCCAGTCACATTACTGTTCCTTCCATGGTAGAGGGGTCCAATGCTACTATTACTACCAAGTTATACTTGCTATCAAGTGACTAGTTAATTCCCTCAAGAGATGACACCATATCAGGGACTTAGTACTGGTCTTCATTGCTGACAGATTGAGCATTTGATGGCAGTAGAAGCTACATAAGCCTTGGTGATCTCATGCTCTTGGTGTGGGAAAAATGGAAGTTCCTATGGCCAGAATCCTCACCTGAACATAAACTTGAGGATGTAACTGGCCTACTGCTAGGCTACTGCTCACACACCTGTAGGCAATAAGCTATTATTGACTGAGTCACTATATAAAGAGCTCTGCCCAGTGCTCTAGGCGGAGGCAGAGATGGAGGAGGATTATAGACCTGCAGGCTATTGGATGCAGACATAATTCTAGTGCTCCACCTATCACTGGGAGAACAAGCCGGGTAATAAACACTTTCACCCCAAGAATATTCTGTTGTCATTCCTCCATCTCACTGAATCCATAGTGAACTTGCCCAGGGCTGAAACCCATTGGCAAGACAATTGGGAACATACATCATCCATCCCTGCCACCATGGCCACTCCTTCAAGTACCCATACTATGGATGGCCAGTGACAAGCTGGCCAACACCAGTCAAGGCATCCTGTGTTATTAAGGGTCTCTTCTATGCTTGAGGAGAATATGACATATTCTGGTGGGTGATAATATATGATATGAAGACCTTCACACTTCATACCAATTCCTATCTGCCCCTCCCCCTTCACTTCTCCCTGATCTTCAAATCTTTTTACAGGTCCCTAAATAACCAACCAAGCCATCTTTCACTTTCCATGGATTAGGGTCTAGGTAGCCTTCAGCTGATCTATCTAGAACAACATAAGTGCTAACCAAAGGTGATGGGATTCTAGAATGAGCATTAAAAGGTGTCATCTCCTAATGACAAGCATCAGCTGTGTTGTCAAGACCAGCTACAAGCAGCAGGGGCTGTAGTTTATGCCACCAATTTTATTTTTGTAAATTTCTCTAGGAAAAGAGACTAACCAGAATCCTGGAGAACTTCTTCACAGATGGTGTGAACTTAGTATATGAAGCAAGTAGATCTATATGGCACAAAGAACAGATTCTAATGGATCAAGACCAAAGCACTGATTTCCCCAGGCAATAGAAATGCATCTGCTACTAGAGAGTCACACTTGTGTTCTGCTTGGGGAACTGCCCTCAGCTGAAAGGTCTCTTGACCATAGTTTGGGATTTCTCTGAAGGCCACCCCAGCTGCAGAGCTTTGTGTTAGTGAGACTTGCAACTGTATCACTGTTAAACCCACTCACCAAAAATCCTTCTTTCCTCACTTCTTTGCAGGTTCAACAGCATTCCCAATAAACCATCTGCACACAAACATCGGACTCAGTAGAGGGAAAATGGAAGTTCCTATGGCCAGGATCCTCACCTGACCCTAATCTACTTGATGATGTAATTGGCCTGTGCAGGCAGATTGTGAACTTTCCAGAGGCAGACGTGATTCCAGCACTTGCCACTGTGAGGATAAAACTTGGTATAAACCCTTTTACTCCCAATGTTCTGTTGTTATTATTCCGTCTCACAGAATCCAGAATGAACTAGCATGGGGGCAGTACCCCTCAGGCAAGACACTCTGAAACTGTTTCTCATAGCATCTACCCATTACCCATGAAAGACCTAGGCTGTTCAACAAAGAATAATGTTGACAAGCGTGGACTATAAGGAAGAAAATTCTGTGTTCCAGCCTTTAGATAGTCAGGCTTGTGGCTATTTGGGGGATGTGGGGAAGTTGGGGTTCCTGTGACCAGGATCCTCACTGAACTTAAATCACCTGATGATGTAACTGACTTCTGCTAAGCTACCACTTCCACACCTTTAAGCAATAAGCTATTATTGCGCTATATAGAGAACTCGGCCCAGTGCTCAGGGCGGCTGCAGAGATGCTAGTGCTCGACCTACTGCCAGGAGAACAAGCTGGGTAATAAACCCTTTCACCCCAAAGAAATACTCTACTGTCATTTCTTTGGTCACATTGAATCCATAGTGAACTTGCCTAGGGCTAAAACCCATTGGCAAGACAGGGGAGTATTCACATAAAGCATACAAATCTCCAGTATAGAGTCCAGTATATCTCTGTATACTCTCATGTGGTATCACCCAGATTAAAATATAGAACATTTCCATCACCCCAGAAAGTTTTCTCATGTTTCTGTCTAGTCAACAGCACAACATTGTCTTGCCAATGGGTTTCAGCCCCAAGCAAGTTCGCTACGGACGCAATGTGATCAAAGAAATTGACAGCAAAACATTCTTTGGGGTGAAAGGGTTTATTAACCAGCTTGTTCTCCCTGCAGTAGGTCGAGCACTAGCGTCTCTGCCTCCGCCCAGAGCACTGGGCAGAGCTCTCTATATAGCGCAATAATAGCTTATTGCCTAAAGGTGTGGAAGAGGTAGCCTAGCAACAGACCAGTTACATCATCAGGTAGTTTAAATTCAGTGAGGATCATGGCCACAGGAACCCCAACTTCCCCACAAACACCCATCCACTGAAGGTAACAACTCTGACTTTTTCCCCATACTCTAAATTTCTATGTCTCTTTTAAAGAGAAATCAAGTTAAAAAAAAATTGCTCCTAAGATCTGAGCTCCCCTTACCATAACTGGGTGTGGGTTGAGAGGGGGGGGAAGATAGGGCTGGGAAAGAAGACTTGGCTATCCTCCTACGAAGCTCAGAAAAGTTTCCATTCCTTCTGAGTCTACAGCAGCAGGACACACAACCCAAATTCAGTTCTCAAAGAATGGTCCTATTATATTACATTTTCATCAAGTTATCTTATTTCTGCATGATATGGACAAAGAAATAATCAGGAAGATCAAAAGAGAAACCTTTGTAAATAAATACATCAATAGCCAAAGGGTGTAGGCTAGTTGAAGCTTCAAATACCACCATATGAACTAAATGAAATTGCCCTAATCTTAAGCTTCTTTTCTGACTAAAGTCAGTGGCATAATTACAGGATAAAGAAAGCTTAACCTTTAAAAGCTATGCTGTAGGTTATAAGAGGTAATGGATTAGAGTGTATAACTCTAACCAGTCCCCAGTGTATTGGGGGAGGGGGAGCAGAGAAAGGAGGAGAGAGATATATTTAGTGTTTCCCATTTTCTTCCCCAAAGATGTAAGACAACCGTCATCCCATCTCCTAATGAAGCAGTGCCTTGGCCTCTTGCTGGGACAGTTCAAAACGTCCCTCTGTTTCTTGCTAACTCTAAGTCATTCTCTTTCTTCAAACTTCAGGAGTCGCAAGCTAGGGAGAACATTGTTTTCTGCCCTAATGAAAAAGATAAGCGATTTGATATTAAGTTTTCTCATCCCTTTCATTTCCAAACTAGGGAACTTCGTTCACAGTTGACTCACTTTTCAGCCCAGATGTCAATTGTTTTCTCTCTTTCATCCTCCCCTTAAATTTGGAATATTTTTTTCAGAGAGAACATGAATTATTATATTTTCCTTATATATTCCACTTCCCTTCTGTTGTATGCTAGGTTCTCCAAGAAGCAGACTCTAATGGAGTTTAGCATTCTGTATGTTTCTTAGGGAGCACCCTTGGAATCAACCCAGGCAGAAGGAAGGGGAAGGAAACCGGAGAAGGCAGAAGTCAAGCTACAACACAAGCCCAAAAGCCTCAGCAAACTAGAGTTCTGAAGGAAGCCCAGAAGCAGGACAGACCCATTGGAGTTTTCTCATGTTGAATTAAAATGGCTAAGCCTTTACAGTCCCGCCTTGATTGATCAGTGAATGTAGTCTACCTATATATTCAAGATCCTCCAGAGATACGCAACAGAATATATATCTATATGTATAATAGAGAAAAGTTTTTCTAGATACAATATATGAGAGATTTATTTTAAGGAACTGACTTACACAGTTGTAGAAGCCTGTAAGTCTGACATCAGCAGAGTATGCTGGCAGGATGGAGACCCAGCGAAGAGCTGCAGTTCGACTCCAAACGCAGTTTGCTGGCAGAATGCTCTCTTCTTCCAAGGAGGTCAGCCTTTTACGGCCTTCAGCTGACTGGATTGGACTCACCCACATTATGGAGGGCAGTCTGCTTTACTCCCTCTACTGATTTAAATGTTTATTTCATCTAAAAATACATTCACAGACACATACATTTAACCATCTCACCATCCCTGAAAGTCACTCTCTTAAGAAAAATGGCTCTCTACAGCCCAGGCACTCTTCCGAAAGGGCTAACAGCTGAAAACAATCTGCTGATAGCATTGCCAGCAGCTGGGGCAATGAATCCTTGAAATAGAATCTGAGCAGCATCTTTCTGTGTTCCTCACACCTATGAGGTTAATTAAATGTATTCAACAATTAAATTTACAGTTAAAAGTTTATTCAGTATGTTTCCGAAGATTATTATATATATATAAAGATACAGACATAAAGGACACATGCCTTTTTTTATTCAAAAGAAATGATTAAGTAAGGGTGTTTGAAATATCTGGAGTTATTATTTACATATGCAGTAAGCCAAATGTAGGGTCTAATTACTGGCACCCATTCAGTGAGCCTCCCTGAGTTAGCATCTATCTTTTATCCCTTTCAGAGCCAGATGCAGTGATATCTGGAGGTGGCTGGGAAAGAGGGGGAAACAGATAAACTTACTCTGTGACAAGGAATAATTATTTGATATTTCCTGTAATCAATTAGTAAGCATTATTTAAGGATAACATGTCAGAATTCAGAGCAGAAACAAGTCCAATAGCTGAGTTCCCATGTGCCTCATTTTATATTTCTCTCCAGGTCCTAGCACGCATGAGACAGGAGAGACCACCAGCCCAGGCACTGGACAGCAAAGGACTGAGCCAAGTAGAAGAATGCTCACTCTGGATATGCCTCCCCTAGGTCTCCATCCACTGGACCTGATTGCTTTGGAGAACTGATGCAGAAAGAGCCAGTGAAATACCTGCTGAACTTTCTGGGAAAGAGGAAGGAAGAATCAGCATGGTGAAAGGTGAGATTGCTGCAGCCACAGTGAGCATGAGGTGGGATGACAGTCTTACTTGTAGCAAATGAACCTCTGGACAAAAGACATTTAAAGTTAGTCCTGCTTCTGAGTCATTCAATTCTGTGAGTTTGTGAATTTTCTTTTCTGTACTTTTCATGAGATACCTCTTACACACAAAATAGAACCTAAAGTAAATGTGAAGTTTAGAGACAATTACAAACACCAATGTAACCACCAATCAAGGCAAGAATAGAAAATACCAAGCACATCAGAAGGCACCTGTATACTTCTCCTCCCCACAGAGGTAATACATGCCTGACTTTTGTGAGAATTATTTCTCCTCTGTACTGCAGAGTGTCTGTTTGCCCTCCAATTAACTATCCTTCACCTTGCTCTATAATGCAAGATAAATAAATGTATATAGTACATTAACATATTCTCTTGACCTCTGGTTTGCAGTTGAATGTGACCAAAGGGAGGTGCTGGAGGAAAACAGAAAATGGGAGGAGAGGAGAAACCAGGGAATTTTTTTGTCACCCACTGCAGGGCAGTATCTGGCAGCAGCTGTACCTCCTCTTTGAAGCTCCTGCCAGGCACGGCCCTTCACTTTCTTGACCCCATGTTATTATGTTTCTAGCCTCTAACGAGGGCCCCAGATTCTGGGCTCTGCTAACACCCCTGCCTCTCTTTAGTCCATGCAGCCCAAGGAGTTCCTGCAATTTCTAATCTCTGGTAAAATGAACCATCCCTCTTCGGTTTCTCACCTCTTCTGTCACCTGTGTCATCATTTCCCTGTATTTAACTCTCAATTTAAATACTTAAAATGTCTTATTTTTCTGCTTGGACTAGGAACTTAAGAGAAATAAAAGACTACCCACAGTCTCAGTCAAAGGGAAAGCTTTGATCATTTCACCACCAAGTCTGTTTGTTAATCAGGATAAGGAAGTTTCTTCTAGTCATAAGGTTTTTAAAGTTTTTATCATGAAGAGATGCTGAATTCTATGAGTGTTTTTCTTTATTGAGATTTTCATATGATTTTTTTTCTCCTGATATCTGTAATTGTGGCAAATTATATTAATATTCTACATTCTCAATTTGATCCTCCCCAAAAGCAGAGTCTGAAACAAAATGTCATGTGCAGGTAGTTTATTTGAGAAGTAATCCCAGAAAGGAGTGAGGGATTGAGGAATGAAATAGAGAAGGAAGAAAAGCCAGGACAAGGAGATATTATCAAGTTGTCTATCCCAAGGGTAACCAGTGTTCAACCACACTGGACATTCTGAGGAGCCTAAAGAATTTACAACTTCATAGTTGTCCTCCCAGGGGATAAAAAAGGGGATGGATTTATCTATCATACTCCCATTGGTGAAAATGGTGCACAAAACAACTCCCATACATTTTCATGAAAAAAATTTCTATTTTCTTTTTTTTTTTTTACTTCAACCACTTACTTCAAAATCCACTTAGTGATTGAACATTATGTTTCTTTTCTTGCATTAGGAACCTAATGAGGCCTAGAGTTGCCACAATGCCCACCAAGGCAATCACATCAACCACAGCTTTAAAAGCAGCATACCCAACAAATAACCCAATTAAAAATCGGCGGAAGATCTGAACAGACATTTCTCCAAAGAATAAATACAGATGGCCTACAGGCACTTGAAAAGATGCTCCACATTGCTAATTATCAAGGAAATGCAAATCAAAACCACAATGAGATATCACCTCACACCAGTTAGAATGGCCACTATCCAAAGGAAGAGAAATAACAAGTGTAGAGAAAAGGGAACCCTCCTACACTGCTGGTGGGAATATAAATTGGGGCAGCCACTGTGGAAAGTAGTATGAAGGTTCCTCAGGAATTTACCTGAAGAAAACAAAATCCCTGATTCAAAAAGATATATGCACCGCTATGTTTATTGCCACATTATTTACAATAGCCAAGATATGGAAGCAACCAAAATGTCCATCAATAGATGAATGGATAAAGAAAATGTTGTACATAAGCACAATGGACTATTAGTCAGCCATAAAAAAAAAAGAAATCCTGCCATTTGCAACAACATGGATGGATCTAGAGAGTATTATGCTAAGTGAAATAAGCCAGGTGGAGAAAGACAAATATGATTTCACTTATATGTGGAACTGAAAATTAAATAAACAAAAGAGCATTAGACTCATAGACACTGAGAAGAGACTGGTGGTTGCCATGAGGGAGGGGTCAGTGAGTGGACAGGGTGGGTGAGGGTGATAAAGAGGCACAAAAATCTCAATCATCATAATATAATATAAGTTGGTCACAGGGATGGAGAATATAGTCAACGGTTCTGTAACATCTTCCTATGCTGACATATAGTAACTGTGCTAGTTGGGGTAAGGATTTAATAATGTGTATAACTGTTGAATCATTGTGTTGTATAGTTGAATATAATATAATACAGTATATCAACTATACTTCAATAAAAAAATACACTTAAATAAATAAATAAAATGAAATCGACATATCCAGCAAAACCATGCCCTTAGCATCTACAGTGTCTATGAATGAAGAGCCTGACAACAGGAGGATGGGTCCTGGGACACTTACTATAGTTTTCTTTTCTTCAATGGACCAGGAGCTCACCTGTGTCTGGATGGATGACACAGGACAAGTCACAGAACACAGAGGGGAGTCAGGACGGAGTTGATTGCAGATTAAGGGTCTGCCATGAAAGTGCACTAGGGTCAAGAGATTCAAGGCCCTAAAACAAAAGTAGTCCTTCACATCTGTACCTCCTTTGGGGGAACTGGGGGATGGTGTTCCCGGCCCAAGGTGAGACCCCTGTGAAACCAGTGAAACCAAAATAAATCAAGGGAAATGGTAGGTTGAGAGAAAGGCTTCTACTCCTTACAGTAGTTGCCCAGGCTTGGCCCCGTCCATCTCCTCCTGCCCCGGCTCATGCTCTGCTTCCACTGTCAGCCCCTTCCTGTAGGAACTCCATGGGTCCTCGGTGCCGGCAAATGCCAGACAGATTACATACCAGGAAAGGAGGGGAGGAGAGAATGTCTGTCTTCTCTCCACCCCTTGTCCCAGATGGGCAAACGGCTCTGCAGTGGTAAACACCTATTGATACGTAAATGAACTAAGGCCAGGCAGGAGATTCTGGAAATTCTGCCATTTACCCCATAATATCAAACCTATCCTGTGATTAAGATAGCTCACAGAGAAGCCAACTGGACAGAGGTGGTTCTGTGGTTGTCCTGCCTTTCCTATATCCCTTTTCTTCCTCATTTCTTCTTTTGAATTGATTATATATTTTGTTTCTCCATTTTTTTCCTCAACTAATTTATATTCCTTTCCATTTCTAGTCTTTTAGTGGTAACCTAAAAATTACGACATGTATCCTATCACAGTACAACATTCAGTCTGTGCCTTCTTCCTATTCACTGAAGGCTTTGACTCCATTTAACTCTTCTGCTTTTATGTTATTGTTACCTTGTATTTTGATTCTATATTTTTGGCCCCATGAGACATTATTATTGTTTTATATAGTCAATATTCACTTAATTAAATCAATATATTTACCACTTTCTGTTTTTTATTACTTCTTGCACATCAAACTCTTAATACGGGATCATTTTTTCACCCATCTGACTTTCAAAACTTTTAGTCAGGACCTGCTAGAAATGAACTGTCTGGGTTTTTATCTGAAAATGTATTTATTTGGCCTTCATTCTTGAAAGATATTTTTTAAAGGTGCTGTCAGTCTACTAACTGCCGCTCATCTGAAGTAATCTCTCTTTATGACTGCTATCAGGGCTTTCAGGTGGTTTTCCCTTCTCTGTAGGTTCACTGTGTCTAGATCTGAGGGGGTTTTTTTTCTTATCCCACTTTGGATTCTTTAGTTGATATGAATCTTTGGGTTATAGTCTTATCAGTTCTAGAAAACTATTCGCTGTCTCTTTAATATTGGCTCTTTACTCTCTCCTCTTTATGGAATGCTAATCAAATGTTAGACCGTTTCACTACATGTAGTGTATTGCTCTTATGTGCATCTTCCATCTTTTTGTCTCTCTGTGTTGCACTCTGGATAATTTCTTTTGACCTATCTATCCTCCAACTCACTAATGCTCTATTCACCTGTGTCTCATCTGCTATTAGGCCCATCCACTAAGGTTTTTTCTTTTTAATCAACTTTACTGAGATATAATTTACCACCCACGGAGTTTTTAATTTAAGTTATTGTATTTTTTATTTCCTGCTGTTCTACTTGGTGTGTTTACAAAATTTGAGTCACATTTTTTTATAGTTTCCTGCACCATCCTTGGATGTTTCAGATTTGCTATTTTTTTTTAATTCTGTTGCTTTATAATCAGTGTCTGATAATTCCAATATCCTTAGTCTTTGTGGGTCTGTTTCTGCTATTTCTCTTACCACCACTGCCGTCAGTACCCCAGCCCTTATCTCCAGGACCTTTCAGTGTGCTCTGCCTCCCAGCTACCAGTGCCTGCACTGTGCTCTGTACCTGATGGCTCTTTTCCCCAGAACCATGGCAGCTGTGCTGCCCACTGGTATGGCAGGCTAAAGTGCCAAGGAATTCACAGTATCATCCCCACATTAAGGTAACTATCACCAATACTGGATGGACTAGAATTGCCATTCACCTCTCAGATGGAATTATTCTGAGATAAATTCTCTGTTACTATTTCCTGGTTTCCTCATCAGTTTAAGTTCTGATCACTGACTTTGATATACACTGAGTGTGTCTTGTACAGACACTAAAAATACGATGGCAGACAAAATCAGACAAGATACCTGCCTTCATGTATTATACATACAAGTGGGTAAGAAAGACATCAATAAAACAATCATATGAGGAAATGTATGCACAGACATGGTACTATGACAGTAATAAGGGAACATGCCCTAGCAAGCAACTCAGAAAAGAATTTTGAGGAAACAGTAACTGGAGTTGTTAGCTTCTGTGGAAACCATGTTATAATTTTGCTTTTTTTAGGGATTAAGAATTATAAGGGAGAAGCTTTCTTCTGTTAATTCTAAATTGTTCATTTAAAAATAACTGTGAACAGGAGAGTCACTAACTGATTAATCTGAAACTCAATCAAGTAAATTGTTTTAACCCCTGTCCACGCCAGTGAACTCTGTATGGGATGCTTCTAAACCACAATGTCATGCCCTAAAATTTAGCATTTATCTCAGAAAATGTCATGTGCATTTCTCAAGTACTAATGCTTTCAAATTCTAACACCTTTCCCCCAGCACTCTATTATAAAGCAAAGTAAGGCCATCATCATCAAATAATAAAACTATAAATTAAAGACACCATCCCATTTATCCACATTATCCTAGCATCTGTTATTGTAGACAAAGTACAACTGGCCATGGAATATTTGCCAGCTGAGTTTAAGAAATTGGCTCGACTGAATAACCCACGGAATCCACTTCCTCAACACGAAACACTAAGATGTAGTAAGCACTATTTTCGGGACATGTTTTTTCAGTGAAGGTTTTAAGATTTATGGGGTCATTTTTCGTGATTCTTTCTGATGTTTCCCAACTACAATCACTATTTTCAGAACTGAAAGCAGCAGCTTCAGCTCCCTAAGTCATGCCGGGACCTCTCATGATTCACTCTAGCAGGGCACCAACTGAACCAGAACTGTTCTGTGTTGTCAACTGCAAAGCAAGGTCTGGGATGTGGAAAACTCCTAGCATCTGAACCAAAGGAGGGCAATTCAATTTTTTATGAAAGTCACCTTGAATTTTCAATCCCCCACTACAACTATTTCTCCTCACCTCACGCAGTTCTTTCTAATTCTACAGAAATTCATTAGGAAGGGAAGCATTTTTAAATAAACAGTATTAGAAATATCACAAGTTTGTTATCTTCATATTAAACCAATAGACTTAAAAATGTAATTTTCCTGCAAGATTGAACTCTCAGCTGGGAATATTCCATTTAGAAAATGTTTGTATTATGTTAGACACATCGCACACAGAGCAATTCCAAAAAAATAAACAGTTCTGCAGTATTGTCAGCTGTCTGAAACTTAAACCAGCAAGTCCAGGAAACAATCTGTGTTCACACAGCATATAGTATTTAATCACATTAATTTCAAATGAGTATTGATGATTTTGATAGTTAGGCTGATGGTATTGTTTGTTTTTCCAATTCTTCATTAATGCCATATTTGTATAGCATTAGACAATGATTTGTCAAGGTGCTGGAACACATTTTATTGAAAATAATGTAAATGTCTTTGTCAATTATGAAAGCCATTTGCATTATAAAACTGTTCTTCACATAACACTGAGAAACTTCAAAGCCATTGTTCAGTAACTTCTAAAGAGTAAGTTTCATAAAAGTTTTAGTCAGTGGTGAAGACAGTCGGTGCGCACTGACACAGAGTTCATGTTAGTTCTACCTCGCATCACTTAAAAGAGGAGGTTTGTAAATCAATCGTGGAAGAACAAGGATATTTTATAAAGAAGGTATAATGAACAGGCTGTTTGTTCCTTATTTGAAGAACATTAGAAGAACAGGATGGGTGCCCCAAATAAACCTCTAGTAAACACTTGTAATTGCTAATGTTAACCCAGAATGACATTTTATGGGGCAAAAATAATATTTTGTGATGTTCCATGTGTGCTTTCATATCTCCAGTTTATCTATACAAGTCCCAGGGATCAATAAACCACACTTGAAAGTAAACATTTTAAACCATTTCCATTTCTCCTTTAATCTCCCTTTCTCAGGCTTCATTTCTCCCTGCTTCCCCTCCAGTTTTTCTCAAAAAGATCAGAAAGGTGGATGTCTTGCCGATGGGTTTCAGCCCTGAGCAAGTTCGCTATGGATTCAATGTGACCAACGAAATGACAGTAGAACATTCTTGGGGTGAAAGGGTTATACCCAACTTTATTTCCACGGTGGCAGGTCAGTCACTAAAATCTCATTCAGTCAGAGTGAGTCTGCATGCAGCAAGCCGGTCTCTGCCTCTGGGCCCCTCTGTCTGCACAGTCACAGCCATTCTCTGGGCTTCTGTCCTCGCCGCTGCCACCACTACAGCCCCTGCTCTGCTCTCCTGCAGCCTTGCAGCTGTGCCACCATGTCACCCAGAACACCGGGCAGGGCTCTTTATATAGAGTCAATAACGATGCATTGCCCACACCCTGTGTAGTGAGCTCTCACCGACCAGGGCCAGGTGAGAATCCTGGCCACAGAAACCTTCATTGTATCCACAGTGGAGAAGGGGACTCAAGGTCTTGGCAGAATGTGGAACTAGACTAGAATAATATCTAAAGCTCTTAAATATGTTATTAGAAAATAAATTATGTTAAATTCACTAACAAAGATAAACTACTGGTTATTTTAACCCTTTCTGTTACTATATTCAATTGTCTCTATTTCCAGAATTGTATGTGCTGTACTTAAATCTTTTATCTGACTGGTATTTAAAGCCAACTCATCATGTGTTGTATAGGCCAGGGCACAGAAAACTTTCAGAAGTACTGATCTAAGCAGTTACTATCCCTTCCCTTCCAAAAGAGGATTAGACATGCAGTCAGAAACACCTGTAAGTCTGAGGCTATGAACTCTCACTCATTATCTTCTCTACCACCTGGGCAATAAGTTGGATTTCATAATTCCCACTTAAAAATACAATAACCTGATTCTGGCAACATGGCAAAATAAGAGGTCACTGTGATAACCTCCTCCCAAATACACACCGAAGCAGCAACTACATGTATTACACTTTACTCTGAAAATGACCTGTAGATCAGCAGAACAGAATAGCAGAATGACAAAGACAAGGCTACATCGAGAAGGTTAAAAGGGACAGAGCTACTGGGAATACCCAAACCCTCCCCCCATCTCAGCCCACAAGCAGGAAGGAGCGAGACACAGAGGGACACACCCCTCACCCAGCAATCCTGGCCCTGGGGACCTGCACCAGGAAGATGTGCTCCCATATGTCTGGCTTAGAAAATAGCAGGGCTTAACTCTGCAAGCTTTGAAAAATCAGCCTAGCTTAGCTCCAGGGGAGCCAGAGGGCTGTGGGAGACCTAGTCTCTGCTCTTAGAGGACCAGCATGCTGTCGACTGGTCAGAGACCCAGCACTGAAGCAGCAGTTTGAAAAGCACCTGGGTTATTCATGAGGAGATTTATTTGCTAATTGTGGGATGTGTGCTGGAGGGGCAGGGATCTTCAGGGGGGCTTGCTCTGGAGGAAAAGGGGTTGACAGGTGACATTTTTCTTGCCCTTCAGTCAAGCTGTCCAGATGCTTGCAGGAGCCAGCAATCTGACACTCTCCATCTACCCTGCGAGCACTGCTCACCCCACCCTGCATTCCCTATAAATTTGCCCCCCCAACCCACCCACCCAGGCAGGTGGCCCTCCAAAGTGACTCCTGCACTGCCACATTGGCCAACAGCCTCAGTTGGGACCTGCATCCCCCCAGAGCAACTATCCCCCACCACACCTGGTAACCAGCTCCAACCAGGACCTGCACTCCTCCAGAGCATCTCCTGCCCTTGGTGGGAGGAGCTAGCCCACCCACTGGCAGGCTCCCACTAGTCCCACCAGTCATTGCTGACAGGCTGAGGGCTGGCTCTGCCCACAGTACACCAGCAGGGGCTGCAGCCGAGCCTTGCAGCCAGCCACACCAAGAGTGAGCCATGCAAACAGTGCACTCTCCACAGTAGCAACACCAGTCATTGCTGAGCGCTAGGTGGAGGGCTGGCCTTGCATCAGCACACTAACAGCACTCATGGCTCAGCCACAACAGGAGGGCTGCAGCCCACACAGGGAACACCCCTGGAGCACCTGGTTCTGGGGACCAGGGGGATACTGTGTTTCTGGGCATCACAGGACACCTAATACATAGGCCACTGCTTTCAAGACCAGGCAACATAACTGACCCACCTAATACACAGAAACAGACCCAGAGAGCCAGAGAGAGAAGTATGTTCCAAACAACAACAACAATAACAACAAAAAAAGACAAAATACCAGAATAAAAAATGCCAAACAAAATGGAGATAAGCAATCTACCTGATAAAGAGTTCAAAGTAATAATTATAAAGATACTCACCAGACTGGAGAGAAGAATGGATAAACTCAGAGAAACTTCAACAAAAAAACCCAAAATGTTAAAAAGAACCAGTCAGAGCTGAAGAATATAATAATGGAAATGAAAAATACACTAGAGAGATTTAATGGCAGATTAGATGATGGATTTAACAGCAGAAGAATGGATCAATGATCTAGAAGGCAGAGTAGTAGAAAGCATCCAAACTGAACAGCAGAAAGAAAAAGAATTTTAAAAAATGAGATGTTAAGAGATCTTTGCAACAACTTCAAAAAAAATAACCCTTGCATAATGGAGTCCCAGAAGGAGAAGAGACAGAATGGGGAAGAATTCTTACTTGAAGAATTAATGGCTGAAAACTTCCCTAACCTGGGGAAGGAAACAAACATCCAGATCTAGGAATCACCGAGAGCCCCAAACAAGATGAACCCAAGGACGTCCACACCAAGACACATAATAATTAAAATGGCAAACCTTAAAGGTAAAGAGAGAATCTTAAAAGCAGCAAGAGAAAAATAGTTACCTAAAAGAGAAATCCCATAGGCTATTAGCTGGTTTTTTGGCAGAAACTTTGCAGGCCAGAAAGGAGAGGCATGATATATTTAAATGCTTAAAGGAAAAAACGTACAAGCAAGAACATTCTACCCAGCAAGGGGGTCATTCAGAATTGAAAGAGATAAAGAGTTACCTAGAAAACAAAGTGCAGGGAGTTAATCATCACTAAACTGGCCTTACTACAAATGTTAAAGGGCCTTCTTTAAGTGGAAAAGAAAAGGCCATAACTAGAAGAAAGAAAATAAGGAAAGGAAAAAAATTACCAGTAAAAATAAACATACAGTAAAGGTCACAGATCAATTGCTTATATAGCTAGTATGAAGCTCAAAAAACAATAGTAGTAAAGTCAATTATATACACAAAAATCAGTGGATAAATACACAAAAAGATGTAAATTATGACATCATATACATAAAACACGGAAGCTTTCAGGGTTCCTTGAACAAAGGGAAGTCATGGAGGATTTTGAACAGGGAATGATGCAATCTGACTTACATTTTAAAGATCAAAGTGGGAAACCAGGGTATGGGAAAGATCATCAAGGTGTATATTAAATAAGTCAGAAGGAATTTTAACAGGAGTAGGGCTAAAGAATTAACTAGGACCTAATATAATCAAAGAATGAGAGAGAGAGAGAGAGGGAGAAAATGACAGCAAACGACAGTAACAAAGAGGGGGTAGGAGGAGATAAAGTCTGATTACATGAGGTTCAAAGCTGAGGGTTTTATGAAGAAAAAAGGGATAAAATGGAAGGGATATGAAAAGAAAGTATGACAACTTCCTGACCTCTAGATGCCTTGTTAGGATGGACGTGAAAGACAGGAAACACCCCATATGGCAGGGCTTGCAGAAGAGTTTCAAGAGAAGAGCAGGTTGGAGCAAGAGAGTGAAGAGAACATTCACAGAAGAGGCTCTGGGTAAAGAGCATTTCGATCATAATTGACCTGATTGATGATCCCAGGGACAAGTGAAAGCACTTCAAGAGGTGATGAGGCAAGGAAGGTGAGGAAGATGGATCAGAGAAGGCAATAGAAAGAACGGGGATCTGGGGGATGACTGTCAGTCATGAACCTCTTCTGATGAGCAAGGATAAGGGGCATGATGAAATTTTTGCTACTGTTCACAAGGCAGAGAGTGATAGAGAAGGAGGACGAGGGAGTTGTTCAGAAGCTGAAAGTCTTGAGTTCCTAGTTAACTCCTACTGAAGGAAGTGTATCCTAAAGAAGGGTAATCTTTCTCAAATCTGGGCTCACTCCGGGTTCCTATAAAAAAGTGGTTTGCACACTAAAACAGATGGACCTAACAGACATCTAAAGAACTCTACACCCAAAAGCAGCAGGATAAACATTCTTCTCAAGTGCACATGCAACATTTTACAGAGTAGACCACATATTAGGCCACAAAAAGAGCCTCAGTAATTTCAAAAAGATTGAAATGCTACCAACCAACTTCTCAGCTCACAAAGGTATGAAACTAGAAATAAATTGTACAAAGAAAAAAAGGCTCACAAACACATAGAGGCTTCACAACGTGCTCCTAAATAATCAATGGATCAATTACCAAATTAAAACAGATCACACAATATATGGAGACAAATGACAACAACAGCACAAAGCCCCAAGTTCTGTGGGACGCAGCAAAAGCTGTTCTAACAGGAAAGTATATAGCAACCCAGGCCTATTTAAAGAAGGAAGAACAATCCCAAATGAATAGTCTAAAGTCACAATTATAGAAACTGGAAGAACAAATGAGGCCCAAAGTCAGCAGAAAGAGGGACAAAATAAAGATCAGAGAATAAATAAATAAAATTGAGAAGAATAAAACAATAGAAAAAAATTAATGAAATCAAGAGGAGGTTCTTTGAGAAAATAAACAAAATAGATAAACCCCTAGCCAGACTTATTAAGAGAAAAGAGAATCTACACACATAAACAGAATCAAAAATGAGAAAGGAAAAATCATGATGGACACCACAGAAATACAAAGAATTATTAGAGAGTACTATGAAAATCTATATGCTAACAAGCTGGATAACCTAGAAGAAATGGACAACTTTCTAGAAAAATACAACATTCCAAGACTGACCAAGGAAAAACAGAAAATCTAAACAGACCAATTACCAGCAACGAAATTGAATCAGTCATCAAAAAATACCCAAGAACAATACCCCTGGGCAGGATGGATTCACTGCTGAGTTTTATCAGATATTTAGAGAAGACAAAATACCCATTCTCCTTAAAGTTTCCAAAAAATGGAAGAGGAGGGAATACTTCCAAACTCATTCTATGAAGCCAGCATCACTCTAATACCAAAACCAGGCAAAGACACAACAAAAACAGAAAATTACAGACCAATATCCCTGATGAACATAGATGCAAAAATACTCAACAAATTATTAGCAAACAGAATTCAAAAATACATCAAGAGGATCATACACCATGACAAAGTGGGATTCATCTCAGGGATTCAAGGATGTACAACATTCAAAAATCCATCAACATCACCCACCACATAAACAAAAAGAAAGACAAAAACCACATGATCATCTCCATAGATGCTGAAGAAGCATTTGACAAAATTCAACATCCATTCATGATAAAAACTCTCAACAAAATGGGTATAGAGGGCAAGTACCTCAACATAATAAAGGTCATATATGACAAACCCACAGCCAACATCATACTTAAAAGTGAGAAGCTGAAAGCATTTCCTCTAAGATCGGGAACAAGACAAGGATGCCCACTCTCCCCACTTTTATTCAACATAGCACTGGAGGTCAAAGCCACAGAAATCAGACAACATAAAGAAAGACAAGGCATCCAGATTGGTAAGGAAGAAGTTAAACAGCCTCTGTTTGCAGATGACATTATATTGTACATAAAAAAACCCTAAAGAATTCACTCTGGAACTACTGGAACTAATATCTGAATTCAGCAAGTTGCAGGATACAAAATTAATACAAAGAAATCTGTTGCATTCCTACACACTAACAATGAACTAGCAAAAAGAGAAATCAGGAAAACAATTCCATTCACAATTGCATCAAAAAGAATAAAATACCTAGGAATAAACCTAACCAAGGAAGTGAGAGACCTATACCCTGAAAACTACAAGACATTCTTAAGAGAAATTAAAGAGGACACTAATAAATGGAAATTCATCCCATGCTCTTGGCTAGGAAGAATTAATATAGTCAAAATGACCATCCTGCCTAAGCAATCTACAGATTCAATGCAATCCCAATCAAGCACCAACAGCATTCTTCAACGAACTGGAACAAATAGTTCTAAAATTAATATGGAACCAAAAAGACCCCGAATAGCCAAAGCAATCCTGAGAAGGAAGAATAAAGTGGGGGGGATCTCGCTCCCCAACTTCAAGGTCTACTACAAAGCCACAGTAATTAAGACAATTTGGTACTGGCACAAGAATAGACCCACAGACCAGTGGAACAGAATAGAGAGTCCAGATACTAACCCAAGCATATATGGTCAATTAATATATGATAAAGGAGCCATGGATATACAATGGGAAAATGACACCCTCTTCAACAGCTGGTGTTGGCAAAACTGGACAGCTACATGTAAGAGAATGAAACTGGATCATTGTCTAACCCCATACACAAAAGTAAACTCTAAATGGATCAAAGACCTGAATGTAAGTCATGAAACCATAAAACTCTTAGAAAGAAACATAGGCAAAAATCTCTTTGACATAAACATGAGTGACTTCTTCATGAACATATCTCCCCAGGCAAGGGAAACAAAAGCAAAAATGAACAAGTGGGACTATATCAAGCTGAAAAGCTTCTGTACAGCAAAGGACACCATCAACAGAACAAAATGGCATCCTACAGTATGGGAGAATATATTCATAAATGGCATATCTGATAAGGGGTTGACATCTAAAATATATAAAAGCTCATGCACCTCAACAAACAGAAAGCAAATAATCCAATTAAAAAATGGGCAGAGGCTCTGAACAGACACTTCTCTAAAGAAGAAATCCAGATGGCCAACAGGCACATGAAAAGATGCTCCACATCGCTAATCATCAGAGAAATGCAAAGTAAAACCACAACAAGATATCACCTCATATCAGTAAGGATGGCCACTATCCAAAAGACAAACAACAACAAATGTTGGTAAGGATGTGGAGAAAGGGGAACCCTTCTATATTGCTGGTGGGAATGTAAATTAGTTCAACCATTGTGGAAAGCAGTATGGAGGTTCCTCAAAAAGCTAAAAATAGAAATACCATTTGACCCAGGAATTCCGCTCCTAAGAATTTACCCTAAGAATGCAGGAGCCCGGTTTCAAAAAGATATATGCACCTCTATGCTTATCGAAGCACTATTTACAATAGCCAAGAAACGGAAGCAACCTATGTGTCCATCAGTAGATGAATGGATAAAGAAGATGTGATACATATACATAATGGAATATTATTCATCCATAAGAAGAAAACAAATCCTACCATTTCCAACAACATGGATGGAGCTAGAGGGTATTATGCTCAGTGAAATAAGCCAGGCAGAAAAAGACAAGTATCAAATGATTTCACACATCTGTGGAGTATAAGAACAAAGAATAAACTGAAGGAACAAAACAACAGCAGATTCACAGAACCCAAGAATGGACTGACAGTTTCCAAAGGGAGAGGGACTGGGGAAGATGGGTGGGAAGGGTGAGATAAGGGGGAAAAAGGGGCATTACAATTAGCACACATGGTGTAGGTGGGGGGGCACGGTGAGGGCAGTGCAACACAGAGAAGACAAGTAGTGATTCTATAGCATCTTACTACACTGATGGACAGTGATTGTAATGGAGTATGTGGTGGGGACTTGATAATGGGGGGAGCCTAGTAACCATAAAGCTGCTCATGTAATTGTACATTAATGATTCAAAAAAGAAGTGGTCTGCAAGGTGCTGACTCCCTTGTGACTCTGCTGATGATGGACTGGTGAGAATGTAGTCTAACTCCAAGCATGGGCAAACACTTGACCTCTGATAAATGGTGGACCCCAGGATGCTGAGCATACTCACAGAGCAGACAATACCACAAAATGGTGATTTGTGGAAGGGGTGGTTCCTCTGAAAATTTAGGGACCCTTTGAAACTTGAGGAATGATAAGTTGAGGTAACCTTTAGGAATATTTCCTCATTAAAAATAATGTTTATTTACTAAACACTTCTGGGCCAGGCTGTATGCTACCCCTTGATAGACAATCTCATTTAATATTCTAATATCCTCACTCCTCAGATTGATATTGTTTCATTTTAAAGATGAGGAAATTGAGGCTTGAGCTCTATGCTCTAGAACACAAAGCTAGTCACTGGTAAGTCAGGATTTGAATGTTAGCCTGAATGATGCCAATTCTTTAACTCATTATCACCATGCTCTACCACCTCCTAGCTGGGAGATCACAAGACTTGCTTGATTGAGAGCTGTCAATTGCTGGGCCAACCTCAACCAAAAGAAAACCATCTCTGGCTGTGATGTGAGTAAGCCTGTGGGCAGGGAAGACCATTTAGCACCTCAGAATAAATTCCAGGAAGCATTGTCTCCAGGGTGCTTCCTTTCAAGAAACTGTAAACACCAAAATCCCCCATTTCAGGACCTGAAGATACCAATCTCTCTGACCCAATGTGACAATGTCTAGGGACACACTCTATAGCCTCTGTTCCCACCAGAGAGATGATTCCCAGCAATGGAGGGTCTATCCATACCAATAGAAAAAAGGCTGACACGGAAAACTAGGACCAGACCAGCTCATCAATGAGCCCCCATGGTAGCATGCAACCCACCTAGTTTCCTTCCCTTTCAGTGGTCTAGGGAAGAACGCTGGGAGTTAGAATAGCCAGTTCTTTCTTCATCTGGATCAGACTTTAGTAGCCCTTGCGGTGTTCTGGGTAGGAATGAAGGAATGTCTTGCCAATAAAGCACAAGGTGCTCTTTGGGCCTGAATCTTTTAGTACTTCCCCTCCTGGGGAAGTACCTGTCTCATCTATTGCAGTCCTGTTAGCTATAGATGCTGAAGACCTCCTACCCTCAGGATTAGGCTCAGGTGGACCCTGAGCCAATGAGGACTGAGGTAGACAACACATTTACAGACAAGGCCATACACTGCACAGCAGAAACTGCAGAAATACAAAGGCGAAACCCAACAGGATCTCATTAAAGAGCTACAAATGTAGCTCCTATCCTGGTAACTATTAGCTTTAATTTTGTAAATGTCTTTCAGTTCCTTTTTACCATTCCACCTTCCCCTAACTTGCCAGTCCACACATTCTACTTGAGAAAGGGAAATTTTCTAGATACAGAATAGCTCATGTGGGGAAGTTGGGGTTCCTATGGCCACGATCCTCACTGAACTTAAACCACCTGATGATGTAACTGGCCTGTTGCTGGGCTGCCGCTTCCACACCTTTAGGCAATAAGCTATTGTTGCGCTATATAGAGAGCTCGGCCCAGTGCTCTGGGCGGAGGCAGAGACGCTAGTGCTCAACCTACCCCCGGAGAAAAAGCTGGGTAATAAACCGTTTCACTCCAAGAACGTTTTGCTGTTAATTCCTTTGGTCACACTGAATCCATAGCGAACTTGCCCAGGGCTGAAACCCATTGGCAAGGCAGCTCACCACTTGCCTTCTTTTCAACTAATTCTCAGCGACTTTGAAATGCTCTAGCTAAAAAAACTGTTGCATGCTTTGATTATGCAAGAGTATATAGAAATAGAATTTTTCCACTAATACCTTATAACTTGAAATCTATTTCTAAAGGAGTAATTCTGGCCCTAAGATGTCATTGAAAATCACACAAAGAACATGAAATACTATTTAATGAACTAACTCTGGTAAAACATTTATAACATCAGTGGAAAACTATACTAAAAAGGGGGTACTCTAGACTACCTGAAGCTGAAGTAACTGCTATTGAGTTGCGGGCATGAGGCCTCACTTCACCAGAAGTACATTCAAGAATTTGTGTTACAAAAAAATCACTCAGATAACTAACCGCATTGAACAAATGTTCTTCCCATTCAGTTCCCTGAGGTGTATGAAAAGTCATTTTTTAACTCTCCTTGAAATGTTCAGGTTACATACATGATTGCAACCACTTGATAGGATTGCAAATCTGTCTTAAATTGCCCAAAAAGCTTCTGCCTTTACACTTGAAGCTAATTAGACTGCAGCCCTCCCCACATTTACTGACTGATTTCTAAATTCCCTGGATCCAGGTGATGAAGCCTTAATGGATGCAAAATACTTCACAGGTGCCCCAAAAGTTCCGTCTCTCTAATCTCAGAGGTATGGAACTAAGCCAAAATTCCCACAGTTCCTACAAGCATGAGGCTATGGGGAAGCTTTGGCAGCACAGAGTCGGATTGAAAATCTGACCTAGACCCTCAGCCCAGCCTAGCCCAGTTTTGGAGTTCCCTATAAAGAGGACAATGCATATTTAATAGATGTGTGTAAGAAAAAGAAAAGCATTTATCCTAGAGTGACTGACACTTAGCAGGTGCTGAAATGTTGATTAAATCCATTCCTTTATTCTAAAGGGCACAAACAGAAATCCCTGAGGGGCCAGGCAAAGTGGGTCAGAGATGGCCTGAAGGGCGGGGTGGGGGGAACAGGAGGGCACTCCATCCTGGAGCAGCTGCGGCTCTGTACTCCTGGGGAAGATGGCTCCAATACTAATGAAACTTCTGGTTTTCCCCCCATTGTGACAAGCCTGAATTTTTGTGTAAAAATATTTCAACTTTTAACTACTGGCTTAAATCTTTTTAAAACACTGTGTGTAAATACAATAAAACACACCTGCTAGACCAATTTCAGCAGGGAACCACCAGCTTGCAAAGCCAGCTTTCTATCTTTTTCCTGTTATTAATCAGAAGAGCCAAAAACAAAAATAAAGGAGAAAAAAATCAAGATGATTCCATAGCAAAACACAGAAGGGAATATTTTTATTGACCTGACCTACTAACAGGAAGGTTTTAGGCAACATGTTTAAAGGAAAATAACTTTATTATATCAGTTTTTGCAATACAGACTTTTGAAACTGTATAGAGTTGTATCATTTAGACTAAAACAGTTTTGGTCACACTTCAGATTCACTTCAGAGGCTTTAAAACACTGATACCTAGTCCCTACAATCAGAAGTTCTCACCTAATTGCTGTGCAGTGCGACCCACATGTGTGTTGCGGTTTTTGAAAGAACCTCCCCACCTCCTTACCCCTCACTTCTACCCTGAAACTTTCAACCAAGATTAAGTGACTCTAAAACAATTTTTTAAATTGTGTCTTAGTTTACAAAATCAAAAATTAGTAGCCGGACATAGGGCCCAGGAATTTGCTTTGTTAATTTGCCCCCAGCTGATTCTGACACAGATGGTCCACAGAGCATACTCTTAAAAACATTGCTAATGTTTAGGTTAAACACATGCTTTCATCCTATTTAATATATGCACACTATTGAACCTGAGCATCATTTCATAAAATGGAGTGGCAAGGCCAGAAATGAGCTCACTAGGGAGCATGGCGGGGCTGATAGGAAGATTACTCTGCTTGAGGGCTGAGGGCAGCAGACTGGTATGGTAGCAAAGGTAAAACAAGCAGCAGAGAGTCAGGCAGTTGTTGGCCCAGAGTCTGAGCCAATGCAGGGAATGCCAGGAAACACAAGCATCAGACCATATGCCCATTGGGAAGGCAGTGGCTGCTGCGTCTCAGAAAGCTGCCCAGTGCAGGACACATACCACTGGGAGGGAGGGGAAGGACCCTGGTAGTGGAGCAGAGATTAGCTGACGCAGGCAGAGGTAGGAAGTAGGTAAGTTCAAGGAACTCAGCCACCTGTGGGCATTCACAATGAGGACTGGGTCTTGGCAGGATTTTCATGCAGAAATCATAAGTTAGAAACAGGCAGAGCCCTGTAGAACAAATACATGCCTACTTGCTGCCTCAAACTTTAACATTTCTTGAGTCTTTTTCCCCTAGTTTCTCAGCACTGGGAGTTGAATACAGGATTCTGGTTGGTTAGGTATATTGGGCTAAGTAAATGGACTCTGATTGTTTATAATTCATAAGCATGCCACATTTTTGTTAAGCAGCAAATTATTCTTAAAAGGTTTGCTTTCCCAGGTCTCTCAATCAACATAATTAGTTGAACACCTGTGGCCTAGGTGAGACAGGAAATGCAGATCAAATTTTTCCTGTACCCATTCAACTCCTCCCCATCAACTATAAATACAATTGAAAATGACAAGAAAATAAAGCCAAGAAAATATAGAGGGAAATGCAAACTCCCCACTATATTGTACTCTTCTTTGGATAATGGTGTTCATGAACTACTGCCAAAGTTATGTAGGCAGTCAGGGATTAGCTCCATCTCGGGTCTGAGGTGCCTCAGCTGATGCCCATGCCACTGAGAATCACAAAATCCTTGACTGTTTTGTGGAATTGTGAATGCCCTAAAACAAAAGCCATTTTTCTTACATTAAGAGCAAGGATGTATTCTCTCTCCAACAGAGTTGTACTCTTCCTTGCAGACACCAAAGCAATACTCCCCCAGATCTCTGAGATGTTGAGTGTTACTTACAACCCATCTTTCTTCCACAGATCTAGTGGTCAAGAGGCAAATCTGAGTGGTTGCCAGGGAAAGGTCCCACTGGTGACTCAATATTGGTTCCTGGGTCAACCTTGTCTAGTTCTCTCTTCCTTTAAGATGTAGGTCCTTCCTAGGAAGTTCCCATATCAATCACATAATAAATCCGAGTAAGCATGTGTGGATAAAGTGAAGGTTCCTATAGCCAAGTATTTTCACCTGGCCCTGGTCAACTTGCTCACTACACACCTGTAAGCAATATGTTACTGACTCTATTTAAAGAGCTCCATCCAGTGCTCTGAGTGACATAGTGGTATGGCTGCACAGCTGTTGCAGGGCTGAAAGCCTTCAGGAGAACAGAGGTTGGAGTGACAGCAGCACCAAGGACAGAGACTGAGATGGCTGCAGGGGTAAAGAGGCCCAGAGGCAGAGACCAGCTTGTTGCATGCAGACTCACTCTGAGTGGACAGGATTCTCGTGATTGACCTGCACTGTGGGAATAAAGTTGGCTATAAACCCTTTCACTCCAAGAACATTCCACTGTCATTGTTTGGTCTCATTGAATCCATAGTGAACTTTCCCAGGGCTGAAACACACTGGCAAAACACCCAGAAACAGGAGTAATCCATAGAGAACTTGTCTGGGGCTGAAAACCATTGGCAAGACAATTGGCGTCGTTGGCAGGATTCATTGCTGACCAAGGAAAAGAACAGGCTGCCCTTATGGGAGAGGTCCTTCAGTGGGCTGCCCCTATGGATGGGGAGACTTTGTAGTGTCCCCCAGTGGACGTGTGGTCCAATGTGGCTTGCCTCTTAGAAGACTACACCCTACACCAAGACTGGGAAGAGGTGGAGGCGACACCTGAAGCAGCAAAGTTGGCCCTCAGCAAAATAGGGCATTCCTTAGAAAAATAGAGTGCCCATGAGGCAACGGGAATGGCAGGGAGTATTTTTCTCACAATAATAAGAAAGGCCATAACGGAGAAAGACATCCTCCTGCAGGAAGCACAAGAAGAGGCAGCATAAGAATGTGAGCTGTGAGGTGGTGTTGAGGAGGTAAAAAAATTTATTGGTGACTGAAATGGCATCACTACAAGGTGCTATGGAGATGGTAAAGGATGTCATGATAGCCCAAGAGGAAGCAGCACAAGAAGGAGCAGCAACCTGAGAAGCAGTGGCATGAGAAGAAGCAGCATGAGAGGGCAGGCTGCCGGGTGCCATGGGGCAGGTGAATGATGTAGTGGAGCCCAGAAATGGAGAAGCTGAGGCTTGACAAATAGGTGGGGGTGGAGGTCCTGCTGGTGCCAGAGGCATCAGGCCCTCCTTGGTTGACACCCTACCTGACTGAAAGTTGGTGAAAAGCCTGAAAGAAAATAAAGACTCAGCAACCACAGGTTCCTCCAGGAGAGGTGCAGCACCCTCCCCAGGTGTGAGGCACTCTATGCTCTGCTCCTATACTCAGGCTCAAGCAATGAAAGCACAAAAGGAAATATGGTCTGCTACTTGAAGGACGAATTTAAAGGGCCCTGTGAAGGTCCCAAGGACCCAGATGTGGGTTGATTTGATAAAGGCAGGAGCAGACAAAGAGAAATTGGATGGAAAGTCAAATAGAATCTTACTGGAGCTGTGGCAACAACTGAGACCAAAGCACTGGTTCCAGACACTGAGGAAGAAGCAGAAGCCAGAGACAAAGCAGTAAGATTGGCCTGTGTGTCTGCAAGACTTTCTGCTGGAGAGGCTGGAGAAGCTTCCTCACACAGGGACCACTGCAGAAGATTGAGGGTGCATAGATTAAGATAGATTAAGAGGCGAGAATCCTGGAGAGGTGGAGTGTGGACAAAGTGAAGGTTCCTATGGCCAGATTCTCACCTGGCCCTGGTTGGCTTGCTCACTACACACTTGTGGGCAATATGTTGTTATTGAGTCTACATAAAGAGCTCCACCCAGTGCTCTGGGTGACACAGTGGCATGGCCACATGGTTGCTGCAGGACTGCAAGACTGCAGGAGAGCAGAGGCTGGAATGGTGGCAGCACCAAGGACAGAGACTGAGATGGCTGCAGGGGTAAAGAGGCCCAGAGGCAGAGACCAGCTTGCTGCATGCAGACTCGCTCTGAGGGGGTGGGATTCTAGTGACTGACCTGCCACCCTGGGAATAAAGTTGGCTATAAACCCTTTCACCCCAAGAACATTCCAGTGTAATTTTTCAGTCTCATTGAATGAATAGTGAACTTGCCCAGGGCTGAAACCATTGGCAAGACAGCATGTTTCCCCAGTTATGCTCAGACATCTGGGCACAGTTTATGCACAAGCTGTACTTACCATTCCCCATTCACAACACCATGAGGAAAAAGGTTAGAAAAGGAGAGGTATCTGTTAGTTTTGCTGTCAAGTTTACTATCAAGATGTACAAACTTTGCTAACTGCAAATAATCTACAGAAAGCTGAAGGCAGAGAATACATGATAGTGACTAAGTTAACTTCCTGTTTATGTGGGATCTTGTGGCTGTTCGCTTTCTGGCTCTTTAAGAAGATGTATAAGTCTCCTCGATTCCCTTGAATGTTCTCACTCCTCTTAAATCCAGCAGGAAAGCCATTGGCTTTGTCTCTCTGGTTCTTGAAAGACTTCTTTCTTGCCTGGGACACAGTTACTCTGGTTTTCTAATGGTGTTTGAACTGATTTTCCACATCAGCAGTAAGATGCTGTGTCCCTTAAAGATATATCCTCTTTTAAATCATGCTCTCAGTACTCCTCAATCCCTAGGGCACATCACAGTCACCAAGGGGACTTATGAAAACACAGATTGCTGGGCCCCATCCCCACAGTTCCTGATGGAGTATGTCTGGGGTAGGGCATTTTTAGCACATTCCCAAGTGATGCTGAGGCCGCTGGTCCAGGCATCACACTTGAGAATCACAGGTCTAAACCAACATCCAGTTCCTTTGGATTTATGAACCAAGTGGAATGTTACAATGAGCCTGAAAATGGCATTAAAAAGCCACCAAAAGACGGTACTAGAGTTGTATGTTTATTACCCTAAGGAGGTGTCTCACATTGAACCTGTACTTTCTAGGGCACTGTTTCTGCTCCTTCTGCCAGATTTTCTATGTCCCAGCTGTGGAGAGGAGAATTAAAATAGGATATTTCTGTAGGCTTTTCAGACACCCAGTTATCATGCCCCTTCATCTGTTGAACTCAGTGGCTTGAAAAATCTTTAAAACAAAGCTTTACTGCTGTTTCCAACTAGCTTTACAAAATATAAAATGAGAGGTTGCAGAAGCAGCCAGACTAGTAGCCTTAGGTCCCCCTTGTGTCTGCAAGGTCAAAATGCCTAATTGCACTACCATAATTACAATCACCCCCTGAGTTCTCCTCCCACATATGGGGTTGTACAGAGAGAGTTATTAAAAGACTATACTTGTGAAAACATGAAGGGTTCAAACTTGGCCTCAAGCAGCCCATCCTAGCAGCCACGATTTTTGAAATAAATTAAAAAGCCCCACTTAGTCTCTGGGAAAATTTAAGTATCAGTTGAAATACACAATAAGAAAATATAAAAATGTTTATTTTCCAAGCAGCAGACCTTACATTTTGCTCTAATCCAATTAAGCCAAGATTTTAACGATGTAAATATAATCATTCGGTGGGCCAGAGCTAAGACTCAATAGAGGAAAATTACAAACTGCTCTATTGTCGAAAATCCATGTTCTAACTAACCTGGAGAATAGACTTAGTGCTTGAACTACAGGAATCTAGACTTTCCTCACTCCCCTATCCAGAGAAGGTAATAATTCAGAGTTGCAAAACTCTGGCATGATATGAGGCTCAGTTTTTTAAGGCTCCATGTAGGCTGGAAAAAGAGGCCAGGAATATGAAAGAATTTCATGCAACCCTTTTACCTGAAGCAGCTGTCTTCCCTGAGACAAATTTTGCAGGTGTTATGGATGCTTTTGCAGATGCTAGTTTGAGGTTTACCAAAATACAAGTGTATTTTGCAAAGGATCCAAAAGATCCTTTTTCTTTCATTATCCTAACAATTTTTCAATATTCAACAAATATTTATCAAGCATCTACTATATGACAAGTACTTGAAAATACATGTTAACACTTGTTAGCAATTCAAATATGTATTCACAGTTTTTGTTCTCCTAAGCTTTTAGTGCTAGCAGAGGCATTCAGGGCAATCTAGAACAAGAACTAGACTCCACATGAGCTGTTATCTGGGGCAAAACAACCAGCCTCTATCGAAAGAAAGACTCATTGACTGTATCAGTGGTTCTCAAACTTTAGTGTATGTCAGAATCACCTGGAGGACTTGTTAAAATACAGAGTGCTGAATGCGACCCCTATGTTTCTAATTCAGGAGGTCTGGGGTGGAGCTCAGGAATCTACATTTTTAACAAGTTTCCAGGCAATGCTGATGTTGCTGATCCAGGGACCATACTTTGACTAGAGTGTAGCAATTATCATCTGGAAGTTTTCTGTCTATTCCAGGTTGCCCCTTCCTAGGTCCAAGAAGAGGCTTTGCTGGAGTGAGTTTGTTTGTGGCTCATGGTGTTTCTGGGCTGCCAGTGTCATCAGCGATAAGTCTGTATATGAAGCTAAAAGAAAACTCAGGGAACTCATCACTGTGTCATTCCTTGGATCCTGAGATCCCTAGCCAGTTTTCCTTCTTTTTCCATCCTTCTGAGTCTTACGTTTGCTTTGTATAAAATGTCCAGGATATCTAGTTGTACTTACTAGGAGAAATAGGGGAAAGTAGAATAAGACCAGCTATTCTAACTTCCCAGAAACATAAGTCTCTGGACCGTATTTGGAGAACCATTACGTCTTGCACATCCCTTTCAGCTCTACACTCTACAGTTTTTAAAAGTGTCTCCATAAATTCATAATACACATGGCAGAGCTCACACTGAGCAACATAGAGAAGAGAGAGAGCTGGCTCTCTGGACTCTCTGTATCTCTTCTGTTGCTCTGATTAGCCACAGGTTAACACTACCAGGTGTAAGGTTTGAGAATCTTCAGCTAACTCCCAGCTGCCAAGGTTCATCTTCCACACCCACCCAGACAACCCCTCCAAGTAAGTGTTCTGGGTCCAACTATTGCCAGCCTAGGACCCATTCTCTGGGGCCTCCCTCTGTGCAGGAACTAGTCTGTCAAACCTTCCTGTGTGTGGCTCTGGTGAGAGCTAATGGCCATCTGCTCTCAGATAACCTTTTTACAGAACTTTATTGTTCCTTAACTCAAAAGAGAGACAGGTGGTGATCCCAGATACTTTGAATCACCCTAGTCAAAGTCAACACTACATCTTCCCTGACTTTCCACAATCACTTCCCAACTGCTCTTCCTCTATACACTCTTGTCTCCTTCTAACCTCCTTTCAACACCAAAGCCTGAATGATCTTGTCAAAACAAAGTTCTCATAACTTGCTTACAAGGTTTTAATGGCTTCCTGCAGCTCTTCAAATACTAAATACTTGGTGCATGGCCCCAGACCTGCCCACCTCCCAACCCCCCACATCTCTCTCCTCTATGCTCCCTGCACTGGGTCACAGTGAACTGTGTAGGTTTCCTCAACAACTTTCTTTAGTTCCATACACCTTCCTATCACTAGACTTAAGCTTTTGCTGCTCATTCTTCATGAAATGCTCTCCCTAGTCAGTGAATTAACTCCTATTCATCCTCCCTCAGATGTCAACTCAAAGCTGTCCCTGATCACCGAGACCTGGTCATGTCCCGCTATCACTCATTTATAGTACCTATGACCAAATAATCACAAAATCTGTTTTGGGGGGTTTTTTTTTTGCTTCCACACATTATATCACCACTTATTACAAAGCCTAGCACATATGACATATTCAACAAATCTCTCTTGAATCAAGAATATTTAAGCAGAAGAGACTTCCTCCAAAAATATCACGTCTTATGTGCTGTAAAAAAAATATTTGTTTCACTTCAATCAATAGAGTATGGCAGAGAGTAGTTACTTAAACATTTGGGAAAAAACAGATTTTTATATTTCATGTCATCTGTTAAAGAACTAGCATAGTGTTCAATACTCAAGAAAATATAGAGTTTTGCCATTCACAAGGGCTCTGTCTGAAGATTTTGGCTAATCCCTCAATACATGAACAACCCCGGAGCATATTACTTACTCCACAAAAGTGTGGTTCAACAGTGACAGATAAGCTTTAAACTACTAATGCTTCAGCCTCCTGACTTAAAGTTCCATTTGCACAGATCCTGTCATGAGTTTCCTAGGCATATCCTCAACCACTGAGATAACTGCTGGTTAATCACTTGCTAAAGTTTTGTCTCTTACTTGATAAGCCATTTTAGACTTAAGCAAAGCATGCATTGAAATTTTATTAATTGCTTTTCTTATTCCCCAGAGTGCATACTGTAAACTTGTTCTGGTCAGTGACAGAATAATAGCTAAGAATCATTTGGGATAAATTAAATATGTAGTGTTGAATTCAACTAAGAACCATCACTTTCTTTGACTTTGTCTAGAGTCAGATACCGCAAGATGAAGAGGTATCCACCCAGCGCATCACAAGTACAAGAAGCATGGTAAACTGCAAGCCTCAGACTAAATTGTAACAACAGTGTTTATGTGAACAAGATCCCAGTTCATTTATTTAGGTATAATTTGAACAAATTATACAACACCAGTTAGCATATATTTGTAGCTACTTTGAAAAGAAAACTTTTCTTTTCTTTATTTAAATAAATGTGCATTTATTTCCTGAGGCCCTGCATTTATAGAATTAAGCCAAAGATTGTCAGATTGTCATAAAACAGCAAAAAAGGATTTTATATAATATGAAACACATGGAACATGACTCCATGTGTTATTCAAAGCTAACTTCAGTGAGCAAATCTGATTTTGACAATAGAAATCCAAGCAATGAGAATGCTGTAATGCCTAATCACAAATGGCCACATACCCAGAAGAGTTTGTATGTGACAACTATCAGAATTTAGTAATAAAGTTATAGTAGTAGTTGCTTTAGTGTTTTGTAAACAACATAAATAACTGAAAAGTGTGAGCCATCAAAATGCAGCTGTCAATAAGTGAAAGAACTTGGTAAAGCCAGAAAATATGAACAGAGTCATGCAAAAAAGGATAAAAGATTGAGAAAAATTACTTCAGACTAAGGCAAAGATGGTTAACAAGTATTTTAACTACTACACTGATGCACTGATGGGGGATGCCTAGAGAGTTAGGCTTAAAAGAATTGCAGGCAGGGGCTAAACTTAGCAGGAAAGATTAAATGATCAACTTGAAACATTTGCCATGGGCTTGACAGAAAAGAGTGGTGGGACAAATTCCATGTTTTGCTGACCGTAGGGTCCCTCTAGTTTTAGAGCTACTTTTAATTTCTCCTTGTCCTCACCAGTACAAGCAGTTGGCTTTATTTGGGGTGATATTTTTAAAAAGAACAGGTGTTGGTTTGGTTTGTTTTCATGTTAGCAGGATTTCTACCCAAGGGCTAATGCATAAAGGTCAGCCAAATCCCACTGGACCACAGTGAGATCCACCTGCTGGCTAAGCGGCTTGCTGCTGTGCACTAGCCTCACAGCATGACCCATTCCAACTCTTGCCTCAGCTTTTTCCAAATTACTACATGGGCCTTTAGGGCCATTCACTATTAGGTACAGGTGTGATAGTTAAATGTGTAAATGAGATCAGTACTTGGTTTGTACCTGTGATTGTTTGCTTTCAGATATAGTCCTTATACAAGTTGACAATTTCACCTGGGAAAAATAGATATAGTAGATGAATACACAGGTAAATAATGCTAACTTGTAAATGTGAAGAAAGGAGTCTTTTAAAACTGAGCCTTGAAGGATTAATAGGATTTTGAAAGCAGGTTAATAGTGGGAAAAAAAGCATTTCAGGCTGAGCAGCCCTGAGAAAATGTTTTTTACTTCAGTGCTGGCTGCTTCCTCCAAAGACCCCCCCATAGCTACTTTACCAATACTACTGAAATCTTGGTTTATATTAACTCTCCCCTTTTCTGCCTCTTGGCTGAGTGCATTAGTGGGTGTTCTCCTAGGACACGCCAGTGTGAAAAGAAGAAACTCCACAGAGCTGAAAAACCACTGCTGTGGTCCACAAGTCCCTTTCTAATTTTTCTGGACGGCCACAAGCAGAAGCATCCATGAACAGTATGTATAATGTATTATGTCTCCCAATGCTCTTAGGATGATGGAAAGGAAGAGAAGAAATTCAGTAGATTGATGACAGGACAGACATTCCTTTGCTGATTCAGAACTCAAGGCACTTTTTTGTTTGAGTCAGAATATAAATGGTTTCATGTGTTCTATGCCATAGAGAAAGTTTGAAATTATCTGAATTTAGCAGTTAGTTAGAAAAGCTCCCTGCCTAATTACAGACACTTGCCCAAGGCAGCAATTCCATGGATGACAAAAGGCTTCAATCCTTAGATTATAAATATTTATTTCTTTAGATCTGTGTCCTGACAGTTCCTTGGAACTTTGGAAATCTGGGAGACTTGAGTCTGAGATAATTTTTAGAGGTGCCAAAAGATCTGTGCCATTTCCTGTGGGAAATACTCCAGGCTGAAGCTGCTGGAGAAGAGATACAGGCATCAGTCAAACACCAGAAAGACACCATAGAGCTGAGACAAAGCCAAACAAGAATACAATGAAAGACAAAGTATTTTGTATATTTTATAAGACTTTTAATCCCCCTAAGAGCAAAGGATCCATTTGGAAAGGCAAGATAATTTTTAGAATTAAATCAAATAAGAATGTCAAGTGGAGTTATAGGAACTGGATCTATACACCCAACTTAAACAACTGAAACATTTGCAAAATACATGAAACCACAATTTTTAGTTATTGAACAACAAAATAGCAGTACTGTGAGAAGGGAAATGAATAAGTTCTACAACTGCAGCAATTTTCTGTTTAGAGGCAGTTTTCAGGCCTCAGTTCAGGCACGGAGAACACAAGCATCCCAGTACTTCTCCTGAGTTAGAATACTGTGACTGGAGTTCAGAAGACCAAGCAACTAGAATATGTACAGCAGGAAACCAAAAAGGAAGTAATGCAAGGGGGAGAGCTCCAGAGGGGTCCCCTAAATCAAGAAATGACTGAGACAAGAGAACTAGAACACAAAGGTATAAAAGGCTATTGTAAATATACTCTATATGATCAAAAAGATAGGGGAAAATATGAACACTGTGAAGAAAAGTGAAAGATAATTTTAAAAGATATAAATAAGTTAAAAAGTAATAATATAAAAATATGTGCAATAAAAACACTAATCAAAAGAAAGAATAGGTACACTAAGACAAAGTAGATTTTAGAATGAGAAATATTTTCACAAATAGAGAGACATTTTATAATGGCAAAGGAGTTGATTCATCAAAGTACATGTATTATTTTGCAAGAACAACAGTAACAGACTGGCTGGTTTAAGCAATAGAAACTTATTTTCTCATAATTCTGGCTTCTGGAAGTCTAACAGTGATGGCTTTTCCTCAGGCCTTCCTCCTTGGCTTGTAGATAGCTATCTTCTCCCTGTGTCTTCACAAGGTCTTCCCTCTGAGTGTGCCTGGGTCTTAATATCTTCTTCTAATAACATTACCACATGGTTATCATATGATATTAGAGCCCACACTAATGAATTCAGTTTAATTTACTTACCTCTTTAAAAACCCTATCTCCAAATATAGTCACATACTGAAGTACTGGAGGTTAGGACCTAGAAATACAAACTTCAGGGGAACACAATTCCATTCGTAACAGTACATAACAATCCTAAATATAAATGTACCCAATAACATAGCTTCAAAATACAAAATACATGGAACAAGAACAAGTGAAATCCACAATTATACTTGGCTACTTCAACACTCTTTTCTCAGTAATTAATAGAACAAGCAGAATGAAACATCAGAAAGGATATATAGCATGCTTGATCATTATCAATGACCTAAACCAAACTGATATTTTTGCATAGTCCATCAACAACTGAAAAATATACATCCTTTTCAACTACACATCCTTGTTCACCAAAATAGACCATGCCCTGGACCATGAAACTAGTTTCAGCAAACACAAGAGAACTTAAATGATACAAAGGATGTTTTATGACCAAAACAGAATTAAACTAGAAATAATTGAAGAAATATATCTTTAAAAATCTCTATTATTTTAGAATTAACCAACACAAATAACTGCTTCTAAATAACTGCTTAATTGGAGAAGAAATCATGGACATTTTAAAATATTTTGGACTTAGAGAAGATAAAAACACAGCATCTCAATATTTGTGGGATGGAGCTTAGAAGAAAACTTATAGCAATACTGTTTATATTAGAAAAAAAGAAATGTCTCAAATAAGTTATCCAAATCTCCACCTAAGTAAACTAAAAGTACTTAGTTAAGAAGAGTAAATGTAAACCAAATGAGAAGAACATAAATAGTAAAGATAAGAGCAGAAATCAATGAGATAGAAAACATAAAAACAATGGAGAAATTCAATGAAACAGGTTCTTTCTTAAGATAAATAAAAAACATCAATTAACCTCTAGCCAGTTCTACTTAATAAGAAAATAGAAGAGAAGACACAAATTACTAATATTATGAATGAAAGAGGGGTCACCACTACAGATTCTATAGGCATTTAAGGAATAATAAAGGAATATTATGAGCAACTTTATGCCAATACATTTGACAAATTAAGTCAATATTTGTCATTTAAAACATAAAATACCAAAGCTCACTCAAATAAATAACTAACCTAAATAGTCTTATATCTTTTAAAGAAATGGAATTCTTTGATTAAAAACTATCTCACAATTAAACCTCTAGCCAGATAGCTTTACTTTTTACCAAACATTTAAAAAAGAAGAAATACCAATCTTTTCCAAACTTCTTCATAAAATAGAGGATAAATACTTCCCAAGTCTTTTTATGAGGCCAACATTTTCCTGACAGAAGACCAGATAAAGACATCAATAAGAAATAAAAAATAGAGAAGTAAAATGAAAAATCATAAACAGGTGTAACTATTCTTAACAAAATAATGGAAAATTGAATCCAGTAATATACAAAAATAATAACACATAATCACCAAAGGGAGTTCATCCCACAAATACATGATTTTTTTCAAAAAATAAATATTCAGACTAAAAAAGAAAAGCCATATGATCATCTTAACAGATACAGAAAAGGCACTTGAAAAAATTCAGCATCTTCTTGTGACTAAAAAGCATTCAACAAACAAGGAATAGAAAGAAATTTCCTGACAAATGGCATCTACGACAAGCATATAACTAATATCCTGTTTCATGGTGAAAAAAAAAAAAACACTTCCTCCTTAAGATCAGAAGAGAGGTAGAGATGTCTGCTGTCACCAGTTCTAGTCAGCATGGTTCTAGATATCCTAGCCAGAGCATTAAGGCAAAGAGAAGGAACCATTTTAAAAAATGATAAAAGAAACAAAAGACATATATTTGAAAAAGTAGTAAAACTCTATTTACAAGTGATATGATCTACATAGAATATCCTAAAGAATTTCAGAACATCTACTAAAATTACTAGGTGAGTATAACAAAATTGTAAGATATAAGGTAAATATGCAAAATCAATTGTATTTCTCCATAATAGAAATCAACCATTGGAAACTGAAATACCATCAAAAAGTGTAAAATAGGGATAAATTTGACAAATTACATTGAAACTATGCATCAAAAACTACACTGCTTAGATAAGTTACAGAAAATTTAACTCAATGGAGTGAAACTTCTAGTCTTCATGTATTAGAAGACTCCATAATATTAAAATAATTGATTCTCCCCCAAATTTATCTATAGCTTCAACACAATCACAATAACATTTCAGTACGTGTTTTAGTATTAGCTTAAAAGACACTTCTAAAATGTATGTGGAAATGCAAGAGACCTAGAATAGTTGTAATAATCTTGAAGAAGAAAAAATAAAGTTGGGACCTCCCTGATTTCAAGGAATATTATAAAGCTAGAGTGATCAAGAGATTGGAGTACTTATGTAAAGAAATAGGTCCACACGTATTTGGCCAATTCATTTTTGACAAAGGTGCCCATGCAATTCAATGGGAAAGAAAGGATAGTTTTTCTAACAGATGGTGTTGAAGCAACTAGATATTCATATGAAAAAAAAAAAACAGAAGAACCACCTTGACTGTTATCTTTTAACATACAAAAAATTAAGTCATAAAATAATATCACTTATATTAATATTACCCTACAATATATACAAAAAAATTTAAATGATCAAGTGGGTCATAGATCTAAGTGGAAAACTAAAATTTCTAAAAGAAACCATAGGAATCAAAGTTAAATTTTCAGCACCTTGACTTGGCAAAGAGTTTTTTAGATAAGATACAAGAAGCGTTATACATAAAAGAAAACATTGATAAACTTCATCAAAATTTAACACTTATTCTTCAAAACATACTATTAACAAAATGAAAGGAAGGGTACAGATTGAGAGAAAATATTCGCCAAACATGTATCTAATAAAGGACTTGTTTCTAGATGAGAGATTCACAAATTATGGCCACCTGTTTTTATATGTCAAGTTTTATTATCTGTGGCTTTTTTCAAGCTAAAATTTCAGAGTTAAGTAATTGCAATCCAGACCTTATGGCCCACAAGCATAAAATATTTACTATCTGGCCCTTTAAGAAAAAGTTTGCCAGGACCTGATGGAGAATATTTTTAAAAACATTACATAAAAACAGTAAGAACACAAACAATCCAATTTTTTAAGTAGGTAAAAGATTTGAACAGTCATTTCACCAAAGAACATATATGAATAGCAAATAGAGTTTTGGTTATGCTACATCAAAAAACTCTAGAGATACACAGTACAACTTATTGCCTGTAGTTAACAATACAGTATTGGTTGCACTTCAAAATTTAAGAAGGTAAATCCAAGATTAAATGTTCTTACCATACAAACAAAAACAACAACAACAACAAAAATAAAACAAAGGGACACAAGGAAACTCTAGGAGGTGCTGAGTCTATACAGTACCCTGATTGTGGTAATGATATGACAGATGTTTGCATGTGCCCAAACTCATCAAATTGTACACATTAAATATGTGCAGATTTTGGTATCAATTATACCTTAATAAAGCTGTTAAAAATGCCAAATAGGCACATGAAAGTACACCAAATATCATTAGTCATCAGGAAAATGCAAATAAAAATCATAGTAAGATAGTACTATACAACTAGAATTGCTAAAATTAAAGGACTGACAATACCATGTGATATACCAGAGAACTCTCATTCTATGCCAGTGGGAGTGCAAAATATTACAGCCACTTGGACAGCATGAGAAGTGAGACAGAAACCTTCTTCCAAAACCAAAAGAACATGAAAATACAGCAAATACAACTAATCTTGAAAGAGTGACCAGAAAGAAGACTGCAACAGATGGCCTACATCTGGGGAGAAGAGAAGACCTCATGGAAAAGGGTAAAGTAGCAAAGCCACAATCCAGTGGAATCCCAGCTCACAAGTGGGAGGAAGAAAAATGGGGCAGGGAGGAAGCAGAAGCCCAGGACTGCTAAATACCCACTCCTCGAGTTCTGCTCCAGAAGCATGAACCCACATTATATGGTACTTTGGAGATTAAAGGTGTTGAAAAGCAAAGACAGGTGGAATAGTTGGAGGGATTGAGATACAGCTGCTTGTGGAGAACAGGGACCCACAACCAGCCACTCGAGGACAAAAGAAAGGTGGGCACTTTGAAAGACTTCCCAACAGCAAGAGGGCTGCTAAGGGGCAAGGATTACAGAGCTTTCTGCTCAGGATAAAGGACAGGTGGACAAAATTGTCCTGGCACACTCAGCCCAGTAAGTTGGGGATTCTCAGAAGCTTCAGGCAATCCATCCCCTGGCTAGAACCACAGCACTGGGGCCCCCCACTACAATACTGCAGCCTGCTGCTCCTTCGTCTTGGCTGGCACTGGTTTGCAAACCTATTGCTTATACCATCACACCAGTCCAGCAAGAGGGGAGCCCTGCCTATGGCAGCTACAGGGGTGGAATGTAGGGGCTCCTCTCTGTATGCTCAGTCCACTGACCCTGTCAGTGGAGGCAGGCACTGAGGACAAGAAGAAGGAAAGAGCTCTTTCCTCCTCACAGGCACTGGTGCCATGCCCCTGCAACACACATCATCATTCCAAGGGCTGGGAAGCTCCAGAGAGTAGAGATTCTTGGCCCTAGAGGGTGTTGCCAACACAAAGTTATTATTATATAGGAATCATTAAATATATGACACAGCAAAAGAATCTGGTACAAACCAAAAATCCCTCAAACACCAGAAAGAGGGCTAAGGGAAACTGAAATAACCAATTTTCCTGCTAAGATTTCAAAATAAAATCATACACATGCTCATAGAGCTACAGAAAAATATTGAAGACCTCAGGTAGGAATTCAAGAAAGAGATAGAAATTTTGAAAAATACAGTACCTGAAAAGGAACATACAATGGAGGGATTTAAAAGCAGATTAGATGAGATAGAGGAGATGGCAAATGGAATAGAAGTTGGAGTAAATGAATACAAAGAAGCTGAGGCACAGAGAGATAAAAGGATCTCAAGAAATAAAGAATATTAAGAAAACTGTGAGACCAATCCAAATAGAACAATATTCATATTATAGGGTTACCAGAAGAAGAAAAGAAAGAGAAATGGATAGAAACTGTCTCTGAGGAAATAATCGCTGAGAACATCCCCAGTCTGAGGAAAGAAATAGTCTCTCAGGCCATGGACGTAAACAGACCTCACAACACAATGGACCCAAGGAAAACAACACCAAAAATATATTGATTAAAATGGCAAAGATCAAGGACAAGGACGGATTATTAAAAGCAGCCAGAGAGAGAAAAAAGACCACATACAAAAGAAAACCCATCAGGCTATCATCAGACTTCTCAGCAGAAACCTTGCAGGCCAGAGGGAGTGGCATGATATATTTAATACAATGAAACAGAAGGGACTCCAACCAAAAATACTCTACCCAGCAAGATTATCATTCAAATTTCAAGCGGGATTTAAAAATTTCAAGATAAGCAAAAGTTGAGAGAATTTCCCTCCCAAAAACCTTCTCTACAGTGTATTTTGGAGAGACTGCTGTAGATGGGAAGGCTCCTAAGGCTAAAGTGCTATCACCAGAGAAAATAAAATCACAATAAAGGGAGTACTCCACTTAAATACTAAGCAAATGCAAAACTACATCAACTACCCTGAAAGTCAGTCAAGTGATACACAAAGAGTACAAAATATGAAACCTAATATATAAAGACTAAGGAGGAAGAAAAAGAAAGGAGAAGGAAAAAGAACCTTTAGATTGTGTTTGAAATAGCATAATAAGCAAGTTAAGTTAGAGCATTAGATAGTAAAGAAGCTACCCTTGAACCTTTGTTAACCACAAATCTAAAGCCTGCAATGGCAATAAGTACATATCTATTGATAATCACCCTAAATGTAAATGGACTGAATGTACCAATCAAGAGACATAGAGTTGCAAAATGGTTTAAAAAAAAGACACGGCCCATCTATTATATACTGCCTACAAGAGACTCACTTCAAACCCAGACATACAGAGACTAAAAGGGAGGGGATGACAAAACATACTTTATGCAAATAATATGGAGAAAAAAGCAGGAATCACAGTACATAATATCAGACAAAATGACTTCAAAACAAAAAAAGTAACAAGAGACAAAGAAGGACATTACATAATGACAAAGGAGGCAGTCCAACAAGAGGATATACCAGGAATACAACATAGGAGCACCGACATATGTGAAACACATACTAACAGAATTAAAGGGGGAAAGAGAATGCAATGCATTTATTTTAGGAAACTTCAACACACCACTCACTCCAAAGGACAGATCAACCAGACAGAAAATAAGTAAGGAGACAGAGGCATTGAACAATGCATTAAAACAGATGGACCTAACAGACATCTACAGAACACTCCACCCAAAAGCAGCAGGATACACATTCTTCTCAAGTGCACATGGAACATTTTCCAGAAAATATCACATACAAGCCCACCAAAAGACCTTCAGTAAATTCAGAAGTATTGAAATTGTACCAACCAGTTTCTCAGACCACAAAGGTATGAAACCAGAAATAAATAATGTGAAGAAAACAAATGAGCCCACAAACACATGGAGGCTTAACAACATGCTCCTAAATAATCAACAGATCAATGACCAAATAAAAACAGAAATCAAGTAATATATGGAGACAAAGAAAAACAACAACTCAAGAACCCAAAATCTGTGGGACACAGTGAAGGCAGTTCTAAGAGGAAAGTACTGAGCTATATAGGCTTACCTCAAGAAAGCAGAATAATCCCAAATAAAAAGTCTAAACTCACACTTAATGAAACTAGAAAAAGAAGAATAAGTGAGGCCCAATGTCAGTAGAAGGAGGGATTCAATAAAGATCAGACCAGAAATAAATAAAATTGAGTAGAATAAAACAACAGAAAGAATGAATGAAACCAGGAGCTGGTACTTTGAAAAAATTTTTAAAAATAGATAAAACCCTAACCAGACTTACCAAGAAAAAAACAGAGTGTACACACATAAACAATATTGGAAATGAGAAAGGAAAAATCACTAGAGACACTACCAAAATACAAAAAATTATTAGATAATCCTTTGAAAAATTATGTGTTAAAAAACTGGATAACCTAGAAGAAATGGACTACTTCCTAGAAGAAAAAATAACCTTCCAAGGCTGACACAGGAAGAAATGGAAAATCTGAACAGACCAATTCCCAGCAATGAAATTGAATTGATAATCAAAAAACTACCCAAGAACAAAATCCATGGTTTCACTGATGAATTTTATCAAACATTTAGAAAAGACCTAATACCCATCCTCCTTGAAGTTTTCCAAACAGTTGAAGAGGAGTGAATACCTCCAAACTCATTCAACGAGGCCACCATCACTCTACTACCAAAACCAGGGAAAGACAACACAATCAAAGAAAATTACAGACCAATATCCCTGATGAACATATATGCAAAAACACTCAACAAAATATTAGCAAACTGAATTAAAAAATACATCAAAAAGATCATCCATCATGATTAAGTAGGATTTAATCCAGGGATGCAAGGATGGTATAGTATTCAAAAATCCATCAACATCATACAGCACATCAACAAAAAGGACACAAGTCACATGATCATCTCCCTAGATGCTGAAAAAGCATTCAACAAAATTCAACATGCATTCGTGATAAAAACTCTCAATAAAATGGGTATGGAGAGCCAAGACTTCAACAAAAAAGACCATATATGACAAACCCACAGTCAACATTAACTTAACAAGGAAAGATGAAAGCTTTTCCCCTAAGATCAGGAACAAGACAAGGATGCCCACTCTCCCCACTTCTATTCAACATAGTACTGGAAGTCATAGCCACAGAAATCAGACAACACAAAGAAAGACAAGGAATCCAGATTGGTAAGGAAGAAGTTAAACTGCCACTGTTTGCAGATGACATAATGTTGTACATAAAAAACCCTCAAGAATATACCCCAAAACTATTAGAACTAATATCTGAATACAGCAAAGTTGCAGGATACAAAATTAATACACAAAAATCTGTTGCATCCATATATAACAACAAATTAGTAGAAAGAGAAGTCACGAAAACAGCTATATTTACAATTGCATCAAACAGAATAAAATACATAGGAAAAAAATCCAACCAAGAGCATGAAAGACCTATAATCTGAGAATTATAAGACACTCATGAGAAAAATTCAAGAAGACACCAATAAATGAAAATACATCCCATGTTCATGGGTAAGAAGAATACATATTGTCAAAATGACCATCCTGCCTAAAGCAATCTACAGATTCCATGCAATCCCTACAAAAATACTGACAGCATTCTTCAACAAACTAGAACAAATAGTTAAAAATTCATATGGAAACACAAAAGACCCCAAACAGCCAAAGAAATCCAGAGAAGGAAGAACAAAGCTGGGAGGATTATGCTCGCCAACTTCAATCTCTACTACAATGTCACAGTAATCAAGACAATTTGGTACTGGCACAAGAATAGACCAATGGATCAATGGAATAGAATAAAGATCCCAGATAGAAACACAAGCATGTATGGTCAATTAATATATGATAAAGGAGCCATGGATATGCAATGGAGAAATGACAGCCTCTTCAACAGCTGGTGTTGGCAAAACTGGACAACTACATGGAAGAGAATGGAACTGGATTACTGTCTAATTCCATACACAAAAGTAACTCAAAATGGATCAAAGACCTGAATGGAAGTCATGAAACCATAAAACTCTTGAAAGAAAACATAGACAAAAATCTCTTGAATATAAACATGAGCAACTTTTTTCTGAACACATTTCCTCAGGCAAGGGAAACAAAATAAAAAATGAACAAATGGGACTACATCAAGCTAAAAAGCTTCTGTACAGCAAAGGACACCATCAGCAGAACAAAAAGGCATCCTACAGTATGGGAGAATATATACTTATATATATGTATGTATATATAATTTTTATTTTTATTTATTTTGGTATCATTAATATACACTTACATTAATTACTAGATTTCTTCCAATATTAAGTTCCCACCAGATATCCCATCACAGTCACTGTCCATCAGTGTAGTAAGTCGCTATAGAATCACTACTTGTCTTCTTTATGCTATACCCCGTGCCACCCTCCCCCATACATTATGTGTGCTAATTATAATGCCCTCTTTTCCTCTTATCCCTCCCTTCCCACCCATTCTCCCAGTCCCTTTTCCTTTGGTAACTGTTAGTCCATTCTTGGATTCTGTGAGTCTGCTTCTGTTTGTTACTTCAGGTTTTTTTTAAATCTTATACTCCACAGATGAGTGAAATCATTTGATACTTGTTCTCTGCCTGGCTTATTTCACTGAGCATAATACCCTCTAGTTCCATCCATGTTGTTGCAAATGGTAGGACTTGTTTTCTTCTTATGGCTGAATAATATTCCATCATGTATATGTACTGCATCCTCTTTATTCATTCATCTACTGATAGACACTTAGGTTGCTTCCATTTCTTGGCTATTGTAAATAGTGCTGCGATAAACATAGAGGTGTATATTTCTTTTTGAAACTGGGATCCTGCATTCTTAGGGTAAATTCCTAGGAGTGGAATTCCTGTGTCAAATGTTATTTCTATTTTTAGTTTTTGGAGGAACCTCCATACTGCTGTCCACAAAGGTTGAACTAATTTACATTCCCACCAGCAGTGTAGGAGGGTTCCCCTTTCTCCACATCCTCACCAACATTTGTGGTTGTTTGTCTTTTGGATGTTGGCCATCCTAACTGCTGTGAAGTTAGGATGACCAAATTAAAACAGAGATCAAGCAATATATGGAGACAAATAAAAAACAACAGCACAATGCCCCAATTTTGTGGGACAAGGCAAGGGCAGTTCTTTTCATGTGTCTGTTGGCCATCTGAATTTCTTCTTTGGAGAAGTGTCTGTTCATATCCTCTGCCCATTTTTTAATTGGGTTATTTGCTTTTTGTTTGTTGAGGTGCATGAGCTCTTTGTATATTTTGGATGTCAACCCCTTATCGGATATGTCAGTTATGAATGTATTCCCCATACCGTAGGATGCCTTTTTGTTTTATTGATGGTGTCCTTTGCTGTACAGAAGCTTTTTAGTTTGATATAGTCTCACTAGTTCATTTTTTGTTTTTCCCTTGCCATGGAGATGTGTTCATGTAGAAGTTGCTCATGTTTTTATTCAAGAGAGTTTGGCCTATATTTTCTTCTCAGAGTTTTATGGTTTCATAACTTACATTCAGGTCTTTGATCCATTTTGAGTTTACTTTTGTGTATAGAGTTAGACAGTATCCAGTTTCATTCTCCTACATGTAGCTGTCCAGTTTTGCCAACATCAGCTGTTGAAGAGGTTGTCATTTCCCCATTGTATATCCATGGCTCCTTTATCATATATTAATTGACCATATATGTTTGGGTTAATACCTGGACTCTCTCACTGGTCTATAGGTCTGTTCTTGTGCCAGTACCAAATTGTCTTGATTACTGTGGCTTTGTAGTAGAGCTTGAAGTTGGGAAGCTACATTCCCCCTGCTGTATTCTTGCTTCTCAGGATTTCTTTGGATGTTTGGGGTCTTCTGTGGTCCTTCCATATGAATTTTAGAACTATTTGTTCCAGGTCATTGAAGAATGCTGTAGGTATTTTGATAGGGATTGCATTGAATCTATAGATTGCTTAGGCAGGATGCCATTTTAACAATATTAATTCTTCCTACCCAAGAGCGTGGGATGAATTTCCATTTATTAGTATCCACTTTAATTTCTCTTAAGAGTGTCTTGCATTTTTCAGGATATAGATCTTTCACTTCCTTAGTTAGGTTTATTCCTAGGTATTTTATTCTTTTTGATGCAATTGTGAATGGAATTGTTTTCCTGATTCTCCTTCTGCTAAATCATCATTAGTGTATGGGAATGCAGCAGATTTATTTGTATTAATTTTGTATCCTGCAACTTGCTGAATTCAGGTATTAGTTCCAGTAGTTTCAGAGAGAATTCTTCAGGGTTTTTATGTAAAATATCATGTCATATGTAAACAGGGGCTGTTTGATTACTTCCTTACCAATATGGATGCCTTGTCTTTCTTTGTGTTGTCTGATTTCTGTAGCTATGACCTCCAGTGCTATGTTGAATAAAAGTGGGGAGAGTGGGCATCCTTGTATTGTTCCCGATCTTAGAGGAAATGCTTTCAGCTTCTCACTGTTAAGTATGATGTTGGCTGTGTGTTTGTCATATATGGCCTTTATTATGTTGAGGTACTTGCCCTCTATACCCATTTTGTTGAGAGTTTTTATCATGAATGGATGTTGAATTTTGTTGAATACTTTTTCATCATCTATGGAAATGAGCATGTGGTTTTTGTCCTTCTTTTTGTTGATGTGTTGGATGATGTTGATGGATTTTTTAATGTTGTACCATCCTTGCATCCCTGGGATGAATCCCACTTGATCATGATGGATGACCCTCTTCATGTATTTTTTAATTCAGTTTGCTAATATTTTGTTGAGTATTTTTGCATCTATGTTCATCATGGATACTGGCCTGTACTTCTCTTCTTTTGTGGTGTCTTTCCCTGGTTTTGGTGTTAGAGTGATGCTGGTTTCATAGAATGAGTTTGGAAGTATTCCTTCCTGTTCTATTTTCTGGATAACTTTAAGGAGGATGGGTGTTATGTCTTCTCTAAATATCTGATAAAATTCAGCAGTGAATCCATCTGGTATGGGAGTTTGTTTTTGGCTAGTTTTTTGATTACCAATTCAATTTCATTGCTGGTAATTGGTCTATTTAGATTTTCTGTTTCTTCCTTGTTCAGTCCTGGAAGGTTGTATTTTTTGAGAAAGTTGTCCATTTCTTCTAGGTTTACCAGTTTGTTAGCATATAATTTTTCATTGTATTCTCTAATAATTCTTTGTATTTCTGTGGTGTCCTTAGTGATTTTTGCTTTCTCATTTCTGATTCTGTTTATGTGAGTAGACTCTCTTTTTTTCTTGATTAAGTCTGGGCAGGGGTTTATTTTTTGTTTGTTTATTTTCTCAAAGAATCAGCTCTTGCTTTCATTAATACTTTCTATTGTTTTATTCTTCTCAATTTAATTTATTTCTGCTCTAATCTTTATTATGTCCCTCTTTCTGCTGACTTTGGCTCATTTGTTCTTCTTTTTCTAGTTTCATTAATTGTGAATTTAGACTGCTTATATAGGATTGTTCTTCCTTCCTGAGGTATGCCTGTATTGCAATATACTTTCCTCTTAGCACAGCCTTGGCTGTGTCCCACAGATTTTGTGGTGTTGAATTATTGTTGTCATTTGCCTCTATATATTGCTTGATCTCTGTTTTTATTTGGTCATTGATCTATTGGTTGTTTAGGAGCATGTTGTAAAGCCTCCATGTGTTTGTGAGCATTTTTGTTTTCTTTGTACAATTTATTTCTAGTTTTATACCCTTGTGATCTGAGAAGTTGGTTGGTACAATTTTAATCTTTTTGAATTTACTGAGGCTCTTTTGTGGCCTAGTTTGTGGTCTATTCTGGAAAATGTTGCATGTTCACCTGAGAAGAGTGTGTATCCTGCTTCTTTTGGGTGGAGATTTCTGTAGATGTCTGTTAGGTCCATCTGTTCTAATGCATTGTTCAATGTCTTTGTCTCCTTCCTTATTTTCTATCTGGTTGATATGTCCTTTGGAGTGAGTGGAGTGTTAAAGTCTTAATTAGAATTATGCATTACATTCTATTTCCCCTTTTAATTCTGTTAGTATTTGTTTCATATATGTAGGTGCTCCTGTGTTGGGTGCATAGATATTTATAATGGTTATATCCTCTTGCTGGATTGACCACTTTATCATTATGTCATGTCCTTCTTTGTCTCTTGTGACTTTCTTTGTTTTGAAGTCTATTTTATCTGATACAACTACTGCAACACCTGCTTTTTTCTCCCTATTAGTTGCATGAAATATCATTTTCCATCCCTTCACTTTTAGAAGGCGTATATCTTTGGGTTTCAAGGGAGTCTCTTGTAGGCAACATAGAGTTGGGTCTTGTTTTTTTATCCATTCAGTGACTCTATGTCTTTTGATTGGTCCATTCAGACCATTTACACTTAGGGCGATTGTCAATAGGTATATACTTATTGCCAGTGTAGGCTTTAGATTCATGGTTACCAAAGGTTCAAGGGTAACTTCCTTACTACCCAATAGTCTACCTTAACTCACTTAGTATGCTATTACAAACACAATCTAAAGGTTCTTTTTTTTTCCCCTCCTTTTTTCCCTCCTCCATTCATTATATATTAGGTATCATATTCTGTATTCTTTGTCTATCCATTTATATTACCTCTGGTAACAGCTATTTAACCTTAGGAACAACACTTCCATCTATAGCAGTCCCTCCAAAATACACTGTAGACATGGTTTGTGGGAGGTAAAGTCTCTCAGCTTTTGCTTATCTGGAAATTGTTTAATCCCTCCTTCAAATTTAAATGATAATCTTCCTGGATAGAGTATTCTTGGTTTGAGGCCTTCTGCTTCATTGCATTAAATGCATCATGCCACTCCCTTCCGGCCTGTAAGGTTTCTGCTGAGAAGTCTGATGATAGCCTGATGGGTTTTCCTTTGTAGGTGATCTTTTTTCTCTCTCTGACTGCTTTTAATAGTCTGTCCTCATTCTTGATCTTTGCCATTTTAATTATTACATGTCTTGGTGTTATCCTCCTTGCATCCCTTGTGTTGGGAGATCTGTGCAACTCCATGGCCTGAGAAACTATCTCCTTCCCCAGATTGGGGAAGTTTTCAGAAATTACTTCCTCAAAGACACTTTCTATCTCTTTTTCTCTCTTCTTCTTCTTCTCATACCCCTATAATATGAATATTTCAATTGGTCACACCATTCTTTCAGTATTCTTTCATACTTAGAGATTCTTTTTTCTCTCTGTGCCTCAGCTTCTTTGTATTCCTCTTCCCTAATTTATATTTCAATTAACATCTCCTCCACCATATCTAATCTGCTTTTAAAACCCTCCATTGTGTTCTTCAATGATTGGATCACCGTCCTAAATTCGTTCCTGAGTTCTTGAATATTTTTCTGTACCCCCATCAGCATGTTAATGATTTTTATTTTGAAATCTCTTTCAGGAAGATTCATGAGGTCGAGTTCATTTGAATCTTTCTCGCGTGTATTCATAATTTTGCTTTGAACCAGGTTCCTTTGACATTTCATAATTTGTCTGTAGTGCCCTCTAGTTCCCGGAAGCTCTACTCTCTGTAGCTGCTCAGCCCCTGGAGCTATGTCAGGAGTCACAGGGGAGTGGTGTTGGTGCCTGAGGGGAGGAAAGAGCTGTTTTCTGCATTCTGGCTGCTATGCCTGTCTGCACTGCCAGAACCAGTGGTCCAAACACACAGGTGTAAGCCTCTATGCTTTGTGTTTGTAGCTTCCATAGGCAAGGCTTCCCTCTGACTGGCCTAATGCCAGGGTTGGGGTTGCCAGTTTGTGAGCCTGAGCCAGGTACAGGCTAGCCAGGAGGAAGACACAGCAAGCTGCATATCATGGTGGAGGACCTTGGAGCTGCCAGCCAGGGGGGTGGAGCACCTGAAGATCGTTTAAGCTCCCAACCCTCTGGGCAGAGTGCACTGGGACAATTTTGTCTACCTGTTCTTTCTCCTGATCAGTAAGCTCTGTGAAATCCTTTCCCCTTTAGCAACCCCCTGTCTTTTAGAAAGTCTCTCAGACTGCCCACCCAGATCAGCCAGATATGAATCCCTGTTTTCCACAAGCAGCTGTAATCTCCATTTCTCCAGGTATTCCACCTGTCTCAGCTTTCCAACCCCACTAAATCACCAGAGCACCATGCAATGTAGGTTCATGTTCCCAGAGCAGATCTTCTGGGCTAGGTGTTCAGCAGTCCCAGGCCTCCACTCCCTCCCTGCTCTATTTCTCCTCCTCCCACTGGTGAGCTCGAGGTAGGGAAGGGCTTGGGCCCCATCAGGTCACAGCTTTGGTACATTACTCTGTTCCATGAGGTCTGCTCCTCTCTCCAGGTGTATGCAGTCTGGTACAGCCTTTTTTCCTGTTGCTTTTTCAGGATTAGTTGTATTTAATTATATTTTCATATTATATGCGGTTTTAGGAGGAAGTCTCTGTCTCACCTCTCACACTGCCATCTTTAATCCAATTGGGAGAATATATTAGTAAATGACATATCTGACAAGGGGTTAACATCCAAAATATATAAAGAACTCACATGCCTCAACATCCAAAAGGTAAATAACCCTATTAAAAAATGAGCAGAGGATATGAACAGACAGTTCTCCAAAGAAGAAATTCAGACGGCCAACAGACACATGAAAAGATGCTCCACATTGCTAATCATCAGGGAAATGCAAATTAAAACCACAATGAGATATCACCTCACACCAGTTAGGATGGCCAACATCCAAAAGATAAGCAACAACAAATGCTGACGAGGATGTGGAGAAAGGGGAACCCTCCTACACTGCTGGTGGGAATGTAAATTAGTACAACCATTGTGGAAAGCAATATGGAGGTTCCTCAAAAAACTGAAAGTAGAAATAGCATTTGGCCCAGGAATTCCACTCCTAGGAATTTACCCAAAGAAAACAAGATCCTAGACTCAAAAGACATATGCACCCCTAATGTTTATCACAGCACTATTTACAAAAGCCAAGATATGGAAGCAACCTAAGTGTCTGTCAGTAAATGAATGGATAAAGAAGATGTGGCACATATACACAATGGAATATTATTCAGCCATAAGAAGAAAATAAATCCTACCATTTGCACCAACATGGACGGAGCTGGAGGGTATTTTGCTCAGCGAAGTAAGCCAGATGGAGAAAGACAAGCACCAAATGATTTCCCTCATTTGTTGGGTATCACAACAAATAAAAACTGAAGGAACAAAGCAGCAGCAGATTCGCAGACTCCAAGAAGGAACTAGCAGTTACCAAAGGGACGTGGGTGAGAGAGGGTAGTTGGGGAGGCCTGGAGAAGGGGATCGAGGGGTTATTATGATTAGCACACATAATGTAGGGGGGTGCATGGGGAAGGCAGTATAGCACAGAGAAGACACATAGTAACTCTTTAGTATCTTACTATGCTGATAGATAGTGACTGCAATGGGGTATGGAGGGTGACTTAATAATATGGGTGAGTGTAATAACCACAATGTTGCTCATGTGAAGCTTTTATAAGATTAGTATATCAATGATACTTTAATAACAAATAAAAAAATATTACATCCACTTGGAAAATGGTTGGCAGTTTCTTATAAAGTTAAATAGACATCATTTCACCCAACAATCCCACTCCTAGATAATTATATTAGAGAAATAAAGAATATGTTTACACAAATAGGTTTATAACAGTCAGAAACTGGAAACAACTCAAATATCCATTGACAGATGAACAGATAAACAAATTGTCATATCTCTAGATGTGGAGTACAGCAATAAAAATGAAAGAACTACTGATACACAGAACAACCTGGATGAATCTCAAAGGCACTATGTTAATAACAGAGTCAGAGTTGAAAGTTTATATACAGTATAATGTATTATATGAAATTTTAGAAAAGTCAAAACCATACTGACAACAAGCTAATCAGTGGTTGGGAGGGGCCAAACAATGGGATTCACTTCAAAGAGACACAAAATAACCTGGGGAATGAAGGAAATATTACATATCATTACTGTTGTGGTTACATGATTACATGTGCTTGCCAAAGCTCATCAAATTGTACCTTGTTATTGGTGAATTTTTTTATAAAGCTTATTTTTAAAAATTAATTAAAGATAGCAACAAACATGCAATATATATATATATATATATATATATATATATATATATATATTGCTGGCGCAATTCTATTTGTTGCACTGTGTACACCAGATTCTTGACTCTAAGGAAGCTTTGACAACATATAAGAGCAGAACTTGAGATGAAAAAATAGCATAAGGGAGTATTTCTTGGTCTACTGCAATAGCCCCCAAGTGGATGTGTATCAGAATTCCTTGGAGATGTCGTCTGAGTGCTGCTCTCCAGACCCCACGCCCACAGGTTCTGATTTAAAGCCAAGTATGGGGGTAGCCCTCTGTGGTCTCTGGTGATTATGACAAATGTCAAAATTTGAAAACCATTAATTTAGTAATAGGCTGACCTTGGAGTTAACTGAATTGATATTGTGTTCTGGTCCATTTCAGAGACTTCTGAGAATAATATCAGAAATATTGTAAAAGACCTTGAGGCAAACTTCAATTGCATTAGCTAGAAAAACCCTAAAGGAGACTCAGGGTTTGGCAAAGTTGCCTCCAGAAATTTCAAGTCGTCTGATATGCCATAAATTCCCTTCCATGACCCAGCTTGGTTAAAGCAAACTTAATCTTTGAACCATAGCTTTATCATTGGTTATTTGATGGAATCAATAGTACCTACCTGTCCCATACGGTTGTCAGAATTAAACAAGACAATTCCTATAAACTGCTTCTTAACACAATGCCTGGTACATACTATGTGCAATGAAACCTGGAAAGTTCATATCACCTTAACTAGCAATTAACTCCCATCCTCCACAGGAGGCTCACCCTGGTCGTTTCATTGCCTTTGTAATAATAAGGCCCTGGATTTCATGCTTTTTAATTGCTTGGACCCAACTTATATACAGCTCTTCTCAATCAATGTCATCCTTAGCATTATCATTGTAATTCTATTTATTATTATTATCATCTTAGTAACTCTGATATCAATAAATCATCCTCTTCCTCCTAAGTGGGTTACTACGGACTTAATATTTTGTGAGATTGAAAGCATTCCTCTCTTGAGTATCCAGATAGATCGTATTTACCTATCAAAATGGAACATTTTAATAGTCCTTGTTCACTTGTAATAAGCTATTTCAAACAGTGCTACAAATATGGGTGAAATGATTTAAAAACTTAGAAAATTATAACCAAAGATTGAATGGGTAATAAAAGAGTAACATTCAATCCTCTTCAAGTCTGTTATTTAATGATCTAAAATCAACCCAGATGATACCTCCAGACACTTGGCTCACTTTTTTTCCCTCGTCTCTCCAAGAGGTTGGTGGAGGTGGTGATCAGAGCAAGTGCTGTTGACACAGGTGAGCTGTGTCCCTCTTGCTCTCCACTACCCTCCCCCGAGCTGTGGTTCCAGGTGGTCGAAGTCAACTAGCGTTTTTCCAGGTATACACATCAAGCAGAGCATTGCGATCAATCCTGGGGATTCTGTAGGCTCTCATATATCCTTAATGTAATAATTGATGATTGAGAAAGTGCTCAATAGTCTACAAGACAGGAAGATATTTTCATTTTCTAGGTGAGGTCGTGCAGAGATGGCCCTGTGTTGTGACTTAAACCAGATTTCATGACTCCAAATTCCATGGCTCTTTTCACTCTACTACAACACCTTTCCAGTTGGGAGGAAAACTATGTTAGCGCTTCCCAAATAGCAGCTTACAGGTGAGCCAAAAATCCCTCCTCAATCCACAAGGTGACTGGATGGGAACTGTGAGTCAGCCTGGCTGGTCCATTCTCAGGGGTGACCAGTCTCTGGTCTTTAACCCAGTGTGCTACGTGGACTGTGATGCGGAAAATGTCAGTAGGCACTGATACATGTTATCTGATGTGGATGTATTAACTTTTTTATGTTTCCCCTCTATACTTCAAAGGAGTAGTATTCATACCTTGAACTATTGGGATTTTAAAAATTCAAAAATTCTGCGCTCCTGTGCCCACAATTGTAAGTCAGGTTTAATGAGGTATGATTTATACATAGTGAAATTCACTTCTTTTAGGTTTATATCCAAGACACAGAGCAGGATGAAGAGCAGACCTGGAAAGGCAAGTGGGAGATATCCACCAAACAACAGTCAGTTCTGGTGAAATCAGAACTCTTGTGGGGACTATCAGCCAAGGGCAAAGAGACTGCTTAGATCAGCAAGGTCAGGGGAAGGCAGAATTTATATATTATTAACCCCCTAGTGTTCTGTCCAGGTACTGTACTCCTATGCACCCCACACTTCAACATACTGCACAAACTATCACACTGAATTATATATTATCTTCTGTTTCCTTGTTGATTTCTCCTGCTAAACTATATCATCTTTAAATGAGCAGAGGATGATTCCCTAATCCTCTGACTGGTCAACACAGTGTCTAACCACTACCGTAGCCTCCTCACTAGTCTTTCTGTGTCTACTCTTGCCTTCCTATGACCTCTCCTCACATTTGATTAAGTTTTTTAAAATGGAAAAATGGTCATATAACCCCCTCATTTAAAACCCTCAAATGATTGGAAATGTTCTACATCTTGACTGTAGTGGGAATCATATGATCATAGGCCATTGTCAAAATTCATAAACTATAAACCTAAAAGAAGTGAATTTCACTATGTATAAATCATACCTCATTAAACCTGACTTACAATTTTAAAAAATCAGAATCTCCTGTGGCTTTCCATTGTACATAACATAAAATCCACACTCTTTGCTATGGCTAATATGACTATGTATATGAGTCAGGGTCCCATACGGAACAGATGACACTTTCAAATTAGAGAAAAGTTGTAAACAGCTTGTCAAACTCTCCTCATAAGTGTGGACAGGCTGCTGTGAAGCTACAGGGAGAGTGGGGTGCATAGAGCTAGTAACACTGGGGCACAGTTAGCATCACAGGCCTGAAAGGAAAGCTACCATTACCTGTTACCTAAAGACAGAAGGGCTGTGGGGAGCTGAGACTTGCAGCTAAACACCCAGGCCCCTCCCTTCTCCTGTCTGCTGGTACTCCTCATTGACTGGACCCAAACAGAAAACAGAGGGCAACCAAAAGGTGCCCCCAAGACACAGAGCAGGATGAAGAGTGGACCTGGAAAGGCAAGTGGGAGATACCCACCAAACAATGGTCAGTGGTCTGCCTCCTCTTCACCCCCATAACTTTCTCTCCAACTTGCTCCAGAAGGCACCCCTCCCTCCTCACTGTGATCCAGTTAGACTGGCTTTTTTGTTTCCACCTTAAACCACCTGTACAGTTATTTATCTCTGGGCCTCAAGTTCTATGCCCCTAGGTCTTTGAAAAGTGGTCTCTTCTTGACTTTCAAACCATCCTCCCAATCAAAATCAAAACTCACTCCTCCTTAACACACATCATCACTGAAATCATCTTGGTTACTATTACACATTGCTATCTCTCTCTCCAACACCTAAAACAGTGCCTAGCACAGAGCGTTTTTATGAAGTGTCTGCTGAAAGAAGGAACAATGAGGAGTGGCTCCTCTGCCTTGTGACCTGAGTTTCCATTGATCCCTGGTCAGATGGGTACAGAGATGCGGGTGTTGAGCTGGGGAAGAAGGGCAGTGTGAGCAGGGGGCTGGGAAGTCTTAATGACCGGAGCATTCCACGCACCATGAGAAAGTCAGGGTGAGAACAGTCAGATACAGCCAGGATGCCCTGGGATCCATTGGGAAATATGCTGTTAGCTTATTCAAAATCAGCAGAAACCACTCTCTGCACATGAGAAAGCAACAGAGCCATGGAAAGAAGGTCTAAACAGTGGACCAGCATGGGTCAAGTCATGGGCACTCAATAAATATTTGATCAATATTATGATTCACTAAAGCTCAAAAAAGAAAGAGACAATCTCGCTTTCTAGGAAAAAATAAGAGATCAGGAACAACATAATCTCTGATGTCTTAGTCTGGTAAATATTTTGTCAGTGAGCTGTATGTATAGCAAGCTAAAGGTCTTTTAACCAAGTTGGTTTAAAATAAATGTATTTTCCATAAGCCTTGTTCTTAGATTTTTGTTATGCCCTATTTCCAAAAGCAATTAATTGAGGCAATTTCTTTTTAATTAAAAAAAATGTATTTGCAAAAATAATTCCTCCAAACCAGGGCCTGCTTATTTCCTGCTGCCTTTTAGCTATTTATTTTCCCTCATTGTTTTGTAAGCAAAAAACACTGCAAAACTTTTTCCAGCATTTACTCAGTTTTGTCCAGAACTGCTAAGTTTTACATACAATAGTTTCTCTCTTTTGCTACAGAGAAAATCTCATGAATTGCAAAAACGTGAACATTTTGAATTAAAATAAAGGGTTCCTCAGATCATTTTCTATGTACAGAATTGTTTTTCATTCTTAGCATTCCCTAGTTGTAAAAGAACTGACTATCCCAAATATTGATTGGGATTCTTCCCTATGTAGGTTAGAAGACAGCAACACTGATTACACTGGGCTTTTCTTATTTACCACCTTTTCATTTGTGATGGGCCATCTGGGTATTCAGTGTTTAGTTATGTATGTCTAAACCGTTTGAGGAAGACAGTTTATTTGTCAGACTGCAAATATCTAGAGAGCTAGTAACAATTTCCTTTCAATAAGCAATTGTCAGGCTTCTTCTGGCTTGGAACACTGCCATCCCAAATCCTCCTGTGTGGCACACATGGTCAGATACAAAACAGCACAACAGACTCTGGACCTGACTTGGATCCAAAATTTAGCCCAAACTGCCAAAGAGTCCACAGATGAATCTGAGGGCCAAGATGGCTGGAGCTCAGTGCACAAACCCCTATTTTTCTTCACTAATATTTTTCCTTCTTAAAAGGCCATCCAAAGAGGAAGACAGAGCTGCTTGCCCAGAAAAAAAATTTTTTAATGTATTTTTTTATTTACATATACGCATATATATATAAAGAGAAAGAGACAGAGAGAGAAAGGGGTGGAGATTTATTCTAGGAAATGGTTCATGTGATTTTGGAGGCTAAAAATCCCACGGTCTGCAGTATATAAACTGGAGAACCAGGAGACAGGAAGGAATGATGGTGTAAGCCTTGGTCCAAGTCCAAAGGTCCAAGAAACAGAAACACTGGTGTCCAAGAGCAGGAGAAGATGGTTTCCCAGGCCAAGCTGTCTGCCCTTCCTCCACATTTTTTTCTTTTCAGGCCCTCAGCAGATTGAATGATGTCCATTGGCATTGATGAGTGTTGTCTTCTTTACTCAGTGTACTGATTCAAACACTAATCTCTTCCAAAACACCTCACAGACACATGCAGAAATAAATTTACTAGCTATCTGGGCACCCAGTCAAGTTGACACATACAATTAACCATTACACACTGCCGCATCTCCACCACCATGATGAAATTCTCATCTCACATGTTCCCTTGGGGTTCATTCATTCATTTATGTCACAACCACTGGTTTCGAGCATCTACTGTGTGGCAAGTGCTATTGGTGCTGAGGATATAGCAGTGAGCAAGACGTTCCCCCCTCAAGGAACTTGCAGGCCAGTGGGAATGACAAACAAAGAGGCGTCACAATAAGGGTAAACCTATGGGGCTGCCTTCCCCAGTTTGTTTGGAGAATGGTAAGGGAACAGATATGGGAAGTGATATCTAAATGGATATTGGAAGGGTGAACAGAGGCTAAATGAGGAGAAAGCAGCAGGGGTATAGTGTACAATGGCGGCAGTTCTAGAAAACAGCAGGGCCAGAAGTCTGGAAGCACAGCAGAGCCCAGCTTAAATTCAGACTGGGGAGAAATGAGAGACTGAGTGAGGCCAGAGGGGTCATGTTATTATATAGGGCCTCTACAGGCACACAAAGGATTTGGCAGTAGAGTGCAGCAGTGATCAGGCGGGCAGGATTCTGGACTTGTCCTTAATCAGAGCTGTAAAATGGAAATGATTTACCTGCCTGATAGGGATGTGGTGAGGAGCTACTGAGCTAACCCAGACAGCACGCCAGGTACAATGCCTGGCACAGACAAAGTACTTGGTAATATAGCTATTGCTATCATTGTTATTTCAGCCTGAGGGTGATGGGAGTTACACAGGTGTTCCAAAAAGGCTAACGACACCATCAACTGACATTTTAGAAAGGCTGCTCCTGAGGAACAGTGTGTCAGATACATCTGCAAAGGAAAAGGCTTTGTAACTAACAGGTGAAAGGCAGGTGGAACTAACAAAGAAGCTGTTGGGCAGGAAACAAATCCCTTCCAAACTCTTGATGGCACATAGTAGGTATTTAAGAATGCAGACTGACTGTATCTATCAAACATTTTGTAAGAGAAACAAATTAAGACATCGTCCATAGTTAATATCTACATGTATTATATATTTGAGATAAGTTTTCATATGAGGGGAGACCAAAGTGAGAGAGCCTGGCACCCAGGGATCCACAGTGAGGACAGTATGGTGATGAGACAGAGAAGGGAGACGACCTTACACTGGGAAGTTGGGTGTAGGGGCAGACAGGAGGATGGGAAATGCCCTAAAGATAAATTCTACCTACTTCATCGTTTTGCCTAGGATCTGTCTTCCTGGGCTGTATCTTGTCAAAATGTAACCCATATAATCTCCTGTCCTACACTCCCTTTTCTCACACTGATATTTAGAAACGATTTTGTGACTGCCTTAGTCTACCCTGCCTTTCACAGGATGCATTCTACAGAAGCAGATCTTAGTGAGGAGTTTGGAATCCACCCCTTTGAAGAAGCAGGACTGGGCTCCTGGCTGGCACGTTGCATTTTAATCCCACATATAGGCCTCATAGGGAGGAGGAGGTGTGGGGCAGATCCAGAGCAGGGCGGGTGCTGCCTTTCAAGGGAGAGGCCGCGGCTTTCTTCCAGCACAGAGAGGGCAGAGAGCATGGTAGTTCTTACTAGGGAACACTTGCAGGGGTCTGGAGAGACAAAATCTTCAAGGGCACACAGAACACTCCACACCGTGTCTGTCTCCTATTTTCCATACTTAGGCCTGGTCCTTGATTCTCTGCCCTTCCCTTGCAGGAGATGAGACCCAGACTATGCTTGTACCTGTCCTCAACTGTTACTTATCTTTCTGTAGTATCAATGGCTATTAGCCATCCATCCAATCCTATTGTCCTGAGATCTACTGCTTCCCCCAAGATCTCCAACTCCTGACACACTCACCGTGTTCACCGCATCATCCCAAATTACCACTGACAAAAGTTTTCACAACTGAACTGCCACCAGATACCAGTAACTGATCGTGCTTCACCTTCTACCAGTGACGGGGTGCTCAGTGCCTGGCAGGTCTAGAAAGCCACCTCCAAACCCCATTTCACTGCCAGCTTTCTCAAAAATAGGCACCAATTGTCATGGGTTAGGTTCTCCAGAAGCAGACATCTAGATGGAGTTTGGGATATGGGATTATTTGCTAAGAGTCAACACCTGTGAAAGGAAGGATGTGGAAGCAGGAAGTAGTTGAACTGCAACATAGATCCACCAAAATCTCCCAGAAGCAGTAGGATGTTCAGAATGTGTGTTGCCATCAGGGCTATCCTAGCAGGCTGACATGCAGGAGCTTAGTCCCTCCACCTCCCTCAATCACTGAATACAGTGGTGTCTTGCCAACGTGTTTCAGCCCTAGGCAGGATTACTATGGATTCAGTGAGACAGAGGAATGGCAATGGAATGTTCTTGGGGCAAAAGAGTTAATTACCCGGCTTGTTCTCCCGGTGATAGGTCGAGCACTAGAATCACGTCTGCATCCAGCATTCTGCAGGTCTGTACTCCTTCATCTCTGCCTCCTCCCAGAGCACTGGGCAGAACTCATTGTATAATGACTCAGTCAATGATAGCTTATTGACTATGGGTGTGGAAGAATTTAGTCTAGCAGTAGGCCAGTTAATCATCAAGTAGTTTAGGTTCAGGTGAGGAACCTGGCCATAGGAACTTCCATTTTCCCCACAAGTGGCAGCAACCTGGCTGAGCAGCTCTCTGTAGCTGAGGAAGATCCCAAAGCAGGTGACCAACAGGTTTCAGCCCGGGACAAGTTCACTATGGATTCAATGAGAATAAAAAAATGGCAATGGAACATTCTTGGGGTGAAAGAGTATATACCCAACTTTATTCCCACAGTGGCAGGTCAATCACAGGAATCCCATCCACTCTGAGAGAGTCTACATGCAGCAGGCCAGTCTCTGCCTCTGGGCCTCTCTACCCACACAGCCATCTCAGTCTCTATCCTTGGTGCTGCCTCCAGCCTCTGCTCTCCTGCAGCCTTGCAACCCTGCAGCCATGCAGCAGCCCAGAGCCCTGGGCAGAGCCCTTTATATAGAGTCAATAACAACATAATGCCCACACGTGTGTAGTCAGCCAGCCAACCAGGGCCAGGTGAGAATCCTGGCCACAGGAACCTTCACTTTCTCCACAGCCAGTCTTGCTGACCACACCCCCCACAGCCCTATAGCTGAGAAGCCCTTCTCTAAAGGATGGCACATAATCTGTCTGCCACTTTTACTTCCTACCTGCTAAGATTATTTTTTGAAGGTTTACTTTGCTGCATTTTGTCCCAGTTTATCTTAAATCTGGATCTTTTTTCAAACAATTCCCATTAGACTCAAGTGATGAGAATCAACACACACACACACAATCTATACACACACACTTTGCATTGCAAAGCTGCACAGTATAACAGTAGAAATTGCATGCTGTAAAAAGATTGAACATTTTTTTCAATGGGAGCTAACTTTTGTGAATATTCAGGGAAGGAAGAAACTAGAAGAAACATCTTTGTGGGGAAAACTGAAGTTCCTATGGCCAGGATCCTCACCTGAACCTAAGCTACTTGATGATGTAACTGGCCTACTGCTAGGCTACTGCTTCCACACCTGTAGGCAATAAGCTATCATTGACTGAATCACTATATAATGAGCTCTGCCCAGGGCTCTGGGCGGAGGCAGGGATGAAGGAGAATTACAGACCTGCAGACTGCTGGATGCAGGCATAATTCTAATGCTCCACCTATTACAGGGAGAACAAAGTCAGGTAATAAACCCTTAACCCAAGAACTATTCCATTATTCCCCAGCCTCACTGAATCCATGGTGAATTTGCCCAGGGATGAAACCCTCAGGCAAGACAATCTGTCACTCCTTTGATTAAAAAGTTGATTTAGTTGATCTGACTGGTTAGAAATTTACTGCTCCCTTCTTATAACCCCTCAGGCCTCCCTCTTAATAGTGTAAACTTGGGCAAAAATATGACCTTCCTAGAGAGAATGAGTCCTCAGTAAAATTGAGCACTATTAGCGAGCAAACCAGCTAACATTCAAAACTTGGTCTTTGGCCATAACTGAGATTTAAATGACATCTATAGAGCAGGAGTGAGCATGATTAGAGTGTGACTCTGATATGATGTTCACTTAATATCTTTCTAGCCTATGCAGCCAGAACCAAGAGGTCTAACTCCCAGTTAATACCCTTATCTAGTACATTGCAGCCTACTCCTAATGGTCTTAACTTTAATCTCTAAACAGCTACATGATTTGCCACACACAACACTTTATTGCCATCCCTATCCACTTTCTCTTTAAAATATTAACTAAGATTATTCAGTTAGAGTATTTCATCCTGTTCTTAATTATAAAATACACAAGTAAAATATTTTTTTGTTTTTTTAAAAGAAAATTAAATGGAGTCACTTTCTATTTGTATGGCTCGTAAGTGATAGCCCTTGCCATCACCCACAACTCTATTTTATAGCAGTAATACTTAGAAAAGAATTCCCCACAGAGGCATAAATGTCAGCTGATGAATTACATATAATCCTCTTTACCTGTTGCCTCCCACAAAGCATGCCTACAACCCAGAGCACACTTCCACAAAACAAGCTCAGAATGGATGACTCATATACCTCTCATTAGAAAGAAAACACCAAGGAGGAAAAAAGAAATCAATTGCTACTTTGTTTTAAGAGAAAATTTCTCTTATGACCTTCCCAAAGAGAAATTTTGCTTGGGAGGGGTCAGGATAGCCTTATAAAATTTACTGCTGAACCAGGGTTCGAGAGATAGGCCTGGCCATAGGAAAGGGGCCTGTGCTGAGGCTTCCAAGAAGAGGCTGGGAGCAAAAGAACCCTGGGGTTTTTTTTTCTGTGGGTTTTCTTAGAGATTTGCTTATTTTATAAACGTATGAAAATAAATTCAACCATAAAATTCAGAGGGGAAAGGGAAAGAAACATACATGCTGCTACCCAGAGCAACACAAAATGCAGGCAACAAGGGCATGTTGGACACAGATCCAAATGAGCAAAAACAGGAGTCGGGGGCAGAGACAAAACTCTTCTTCAGTTCCTTGATTCTGTTTTTGTTTTAAAATATTCAGTAGCAAGACTCAAAGCAGAGTGTCCCTTGCCAGCCAAGCCACAATTTACTATTATATAGTCTTCCAGGAATTGATTCTAATCTGTTCAGTGATGCTTAGACCCACATAAGGAAAATGAAGCTAATGTAGGCCCCATGGAAACTTCAGGGAACATGCGCCATGCATTTATATACCAGCACTGCAGGTGCACAGTGGCCTAGCAAGAAACTCGGAGACCCCTCCCAAGCAAAATTTCAGAAAGGCTTTTTTTAACTGCAAAATAAATAGGCCTCTAACTCCATGCACTAAAGGGGTTTGTGGAGTAGTATTTACACCTGTGGAGAGAGCGGAAGGTGGCAGCTGAGAGGATCAGAGTTTTTCTCTCTGACTCTAACTTGCTTTCCATTATATTTTGCAGTGCCCTCATGCAGGCCAGAGACCTTAGAGTGTTTTACTCAAGCTGTGAAAATAACCCCAGGAAATGGGCAACTCTAATTTTAAAGAGCTTAGTTAAAATGGGTATGTGCTGGTTAATGGCTGTCGTGAGCCCCTCCATTTCAGAGGAAATTGCCACAGCACAGGAGAAGCACTGGTCTTGGGGCCTGCAACCCTGGGCTCTGCTGGATGGCTCTGGATAAGTCACCTAACCTCTCTGAGCATTTCTTCCCTTCTCTGAGAGGAAGGTGGCACCCTTTCAGGCAGATGCTCTTATAAGGATCAAATGGGAAGGCATATAGAAACATTTTCAAGGGTGAGGGATTAGGAATCTTGCAGAGGTTACAGGTGTTCCTTACTTAGGTGGTACAGTGTTGGTATTATGTGGAAGGTGGTCTTCAGATGCTCATTCAATGACTAATTCCCAAAACTTGTGTCTCAAGGATAGATGTAGTTGCAACAATATACTTGCTTTTCCTCTTACTTCTTTCATACTCTTAATCCATCCCCTTCTATCCTGGAATTCCAACCCTTTTCCAGAGTCCTGTGTTTCCTTCTTGGCTCTATATGTTCTTATTAGCTAATTCTGTGGTGCTGGGGCCAATTAAATGATGTCCTGATCATGATGATGCAGAGGATCAGTGCTGGCTTTCAGAGGCTGTTGCCTGTCAGATTCCACATGAAAGATTCCTTGATGGGCATCAGGAGGAAGGAGGATTGTCAGTGAACTGTATTTGGGGAAGGAAAGGGAAGAAATTGGGTGGAGGGAGAAGTCTGGTTGCAGTATAGTTTCAATAAAGGCCTCTGCCAGCCCTAGGGAGTTCTGAATCCTGCGAGGGTAAAAGGTGCAGGTTTCCAAATGTAGGCAGCTCTGGGAAGGGGCAGCACCTTCAGCCAGCACAATAGGAAGCTGATGGCTTCCATCAGCACCATCAGTAGCTGGCAGAAGAAATTCTCATTTCTGGCAGGGAATCTGAATGGTGTATCATTACTGAGGGGCTGACGTGATCCTTTGTGCTTCTGTGGAAGGCAATTCATTACCACACAGTGACATCAGATATGGTATTCAAAGCAAGAGGCTCAAGTTAAGGGCCCAAGAAAGCCCAGGTGGAGGTAAGTCTAGGAGCCTCTCATTATGTGGAACAAGCAGGAAGTTTGGGAATGAGGAGTAAAACAAAATCAGGAGGATTAACTAATCTCAGGAATCAAGATTGGCAAGAATGTGGGTCAAGGTATAAGTACAGTGGGATGACCCCGAACCAGTGCTAGTGAGTTCATGCTTAGGGCAGAGGTGATTTCCATCCTTACTGTTGCTAACCACCTGAATGCTAGGCCCCCCAACTCTTCTCCTCCAAATAGAATAGCTACCTTTGTGCTGTTGAAAACATAAGGAGCCTATAGAAACAAAATGAACAATAGCTATCCATTGACCAAATCCTTTATGAATTTTTTTGAAACAAAAATGGTTCATCATCATTGGGCAATGTTTCCTTTCATCAAGCTATTGTGATTTTCTTCACCAACCTTAGATTCCAGGAAGCTTAGAGTTAATTTCAATGTTGATCTTCAACAACCACCTTGTCACAGAAACCTGGCAGAATTTTCCTTCTCTCTTTTCTCTATCCCTTTTCACCCTTATTTCTCACCTTTCCCTTTCAAATTCTATTTTTTATTTGTAGTGTAACATTTTTTTAACTATCTCAAATCCATTAGTAAGTGAGCATGACAAATTTAAAAACTAGTGGCCTTTCTCCTAATCCTAGTCACAACTCTGGGCAGGGACTACAAACTGCACCTATTTGGAAAGGTGCACAACCATGAACTTAGAATTTCCACTCAAGGATGGGATGTTTGCTCTTGTGCTTTCCCAGAAACCCATAGGTATAAAAGGAACAAAAACTAAAGGAAGTTCCATCTAAAGTGAAAATGGGAAATGGTTACAACCCCAGTCACAAACAGTGAAGGACATTGTCAAAATACAACAAAACTTAGACCTACAGATAGTGAAAAACAATTTCTGCTTCCTTGGGTATTGATAAGATTACAGGTTTTTCTGAAAATAAGTGACAGAGACCTGAGGGGCCTAGCTTTACCTGGAAGGATAAGTGCTTAGAGCAGGTGGAGACCATCCTGGGGGCTTGTTATACACTGAGGAACAGGAAAATAAGGGTTGAAGAAGTGTTGTTTTCATCTTTACTTTCTATGGTTAGGACTCCTGTGCTGAAACAGCCAGAGGTGAGGCAACATTGAAGAGAGATCAGAAATAGCAGCAAGATAAATAAAAACAAAATCACCAAATAAAAGACCTATTAACCATGGAGCTATGCTATGGATTCACATGCATCTCCTGGCTAGTAATCTGCTTCCCAGAGAGGGCGGAGGGGGCAGATTATCCCAAAATCTAAGGAATGATGGTAGCATAGATATGAAATATCAAAAGGAAGAAAATAATAAAAGAGGAAAAAAAGATGAACATATATTAGGAAAAAGTAAGGTGGTTAAGTCAGAAAGAGGAAATATTAAAACAGTACAAAAATATAAAACATTAAAAGCAGCAAAAAAGAAAAAAGATACACCCAAAATACAATGACATGGACTTTTTGAGACTACTAGGCAATGAAGGGGGAGGGTAAAAAGGGACAAAAGAAGAGTATGAAGAAAAGATCAGAGGCAAAGAAGATAAAAGGCAGATATCTAATACACACACAACTGATATCTGTCAAAAAGGGAATGGAACAAATGAACCCAAAAACTTTTTCAAAAATATGGTAAAAGTTGGTAGAGGAAAAAAAGAAGCCCTAAATCTTCAGTAGCAAAGATCACAGTGTTCCAAGAAAACTGGCAGAAAAAAACACTTGTTCTCAATAAAAAAATTAAGTCACTTACAAAGGATATGGGGAATCAGATTAACATGTTTATTCTGAACAGAGATGATATCACCCCCAAGGGGACAAAAATTGGTTCTTGGGGACAGTGAGAAAAACCTTAGATATTATAATAGTTTGTGGCCCTCCAGAAGGCTATAGTACCTAAAACAAATATGGAGTACATATGGTATTAAAGGCTCTTTGGGAGAGAGAGCAATAATGAAAACAGAATGTTATATGTATATATAATATATAATATATATGTTATGTGTATACATAAAGACAATAAAAATGAAAATAGAAACAATGGATTAGCAAAATACATCCACAAAAAAAAATACAGTGCCAGAGCAGTGCTTTGAGAGTCCTGGGAAAAAATAACCAAGCCCCTGATAATTTCAAGCTAACCAATTATCAATCATGAATACAATCATTAGCCATGCATTTGCAGCCATGCAAAAACTTAGAGTGTAAAAACCATAAGCCCTTATGGGAAAAACTGATGGAGAATAAACCCCAGCCAGACAGAAGATGAACCAAAATAAAGAACCAGAAATTGGGAAATCTGTGGTATTTAAGGACTGGTGTTGAACACTGAAGCCATTAGAAGTTTATAACATTTACTATTAAGTGTTATAATCTTTAAACATTGTTGAGGGGGAAAAAGGAACTGAAAAACAAGATAGTGATACAGAGGTGGTGTAAAGATAGACAAGGGCATAAATGCCCCTATATTTCACAGCAAGGAGTCAACAGATCTAGCTTTAAAAGATCTTTATAGACATAAAGGTAGACACTAGAAGAACTTACAACCAGATTATAAATCTCTCAGAATATCAATAGTAGGACAGACTTCAAGGCAAAAAGCATTAAACAGAAGAGTAGTTACAAAAACATTTGATCTAAAATGAAGATATGATTACTGTTGTTTTACATTCCAATTGTTGTAACATAAGACTGCATAAAGCTTAAGATGCAGTTAATTTAAGGTGATTTGTTTCTCTCAGCCCCAAACACATCAAACACTCAAGATGAGAGAGGACATAGGAAGCTGGGATCTAAGCCATTAGATTAATATTTTTATAACAACCCTGAAAACAGAAAATAGACCTGTTTTCACATATGTATAGTATAAAAACATTTACAAAATGACTATATACTAGGCATGCACGTGCACGCACACACACACACACACACACACACACACACAGACAACCACACAAATCATCAGAAAACAAATAGGGATGACCATGGTCTCTGCTTATAACACAATTAAAGTAGACATTAGCAACTAATGAAAGCAACCACTTGAAATATCATAACTCATTCTTTAACAATCCTGGTCATGATTTCTTTACTGACTCCAAAGTTACAGAATATCTAGCAAATAATATTGAAAACACTACTTTGGTAAAACCCAGTGTAAATAGCCAAAGTTGTGCACAGGAAAAAATATCAATTTCTGAACACTTAGGTTACTAAATAAGAATTTGACTCAATAACTTAAAAAGAATGAAACCTAAGGAAAGCAGAAGAATTATTTATGATAAAAAGCCCAAATTGATACTTTATAAAAGAGAAGAAAAAGGTAGAATTAATAAAACTAAAAGGTGATTCTTATGGGGAAAAGTAATAGAAAACATTTAGTCTAAACAAAAAATAAAAATGAGAAAGCACAAACACAAATAACTTTGAGACTAAGGAGGGAGACAAAGAAACCTCACATACATAAGAGTTTTTTTAAATTATGAGTAAGTTGTAAAGGTTCTATAAAATAATATTGAATTTCCAGATGAAATAGTTTGAGAGCATTCTTAATTTCTTTCATGACTAGATTTGCTTGTCTTTCTCCCCTGGAGTCAAAGAACTACTCCTTATATGCCTGCTCCCCAAAAAAAGTAGGTCAAAACAATTCACAAATGTACTTTTTTTCAAATCTTCAAAGAACAATGTGGTATGATTTTGACTCTTTCAAAACGTAACAAATAATAATCTTGTCAATTAACATCAATGCAAAAATTTTAATGTAATATTAGCAAATACAGTCCAACAGAACATGAAAAAATGTCCCATGACCAAAGAGGGTCTATTGGGAAATGAAAGGGTGATTCAGAGTAGTTAGAAGCACAGGCTTCCATCCAATATTGATGACTGCTTCTCCGGAGCGGTCTGTAACTGCTCCCCTTCCTCTAGCTCTTCCCTCCTCACTCTCTCCCCATCATGCCCCCACAGCGGATCACCCATATTATTGAAAGAGTGAGCCTCCTAATACATAAATCTATATCTTGTTGTTTCCCTACTTACATTCTATCAGCGATTTTCCACAGGCTTCAGGACAAAGTTCAATCACCTGACCGAGGCATGTAAGGGAGGCTCCACCCACACATACCCAGCTTTGTTTCCAACCTACATGTGGTTGACCCTCTAGCTGCCGCAAAGCACTTGGAGATCCTCAATTCCTTTTACTGTTTCTTGCCTCAATGCTTCCTCACATGCCGTTTCTTCTACACTTCTCTTCCTCCCCTTAGCCTCCTTCTTAGCTTATTCTGGCATCGTCTCCCCCAGGAAGCCTTCCCAGACTAGGTGGTATTGGTTCTCTTCTCCATCCTCCCAGCGGCACCTTGTTTACTCCACAGCACACTGGAATTGTTGGGTTGTGTGGCAGTCTCCCACTTCACACCCTAACCTCCCTGAAGACATAAAGTTTTCTTTTTTTCTTGCACTGAGCATATGCCTGGCATATGGCAGATGTTAAATAAATGCTGAAGGGATGAGTACTTCCCAGTCTGGTAGGAAATCATCTCCAGATTGGGAAAGTCACTGCAAGTGGTTTATGAAATCAACCAGAAGTGGGATTGCTTTGAGGACTCTGCTAAAAACTACTATATCTCAGCTTCTGACCATAAGAGATTTTTTCCCCATCACCTGATGGGTGCTTACTTCAAAAGACTGTGTGTTCTCATACACACTGGGAGGATTAGAGGCATTAGTCCATAGTTTGAAGGTGACAGGATGCTGAAGACTAAATGACCATCTAAAAGTTCTGCTTGGAGCAAGCACAGATTTATTGTGTCACCGCTGCACAGACAGCATGCCTGTACACAAAATTCCCTGATTTGCCATTCTAGAAAATGAGCTTCTCACTCCCCTGCACCACATTATTTTATATTGCAGATTGTATCTTCAGTACAGAGGAGAAACCACAGTCTCCCAACACCCATCACTCACTAGAAGTTGCTACCATATTTCTCAGTAAATTTCATCCACATTTCTGGGTCCTAGATTCTTGGTCATTCCTGCTTCAACCGCAACCCCAGTTGTATATCTTTTACATAGTTTACTATCCCCTGCAATTTCATTTAAAGACTACTTTCAAACTTTTAGGCAGGAAAGCACTCTGATTTAGTGAAACCCTTATTTTAAAGATGAAGAATGTCAAGCCAGCTAGTTGGGTTTGCCCACACAGCTAGTTATTAAAATCCAGAACCATAATTCAAATACCAAAATCTTAGATGGAAGGTTCTTTGGAGAGAATAATACTTGACCTTATTTCTACTTCACTGTAATGGTCTATTACAGCACAAAAGTCTATGTGCTCAGTGCCTAAGCCTCTTGATATAAAACATCAGCTACTATTTTATTCAGTTATTTGGCATGGGGGGTATTATGGAGTGGGAGGTCATATTTTCAAAGCATTACTCTAAGACAAGATTTTAAAACCTAAAACTAATCAGACAGCACACATACTCAAACGAGTTACCAAATACATAGCTCTCACAACCTAGAAACTACCTAGCAGATTTCTACTCTAATCAAATCCACTGTCATAAGTCACAAAACAAATTAAAATGCAACAAGAATGGGGGAAGTTAACTTCTGGGTCCACCAGTGTGCTCATTCCAGCACCATCTGTGCATCTGTTCCATGATTAGACTCTGTGTTGGGCAATATTTAAATAACTGGGTAGCCACACCATAAAGACCATATGCTTACAAGTGAATAAGAGTTGTCAGTATAAAAGCCATCAACCGCTCTGCAGGAGAATCTACTCTGAGAGAAATCTTCTGTAAAAAGTTTTATTTTTCTTTACACTGAAGTAAGGTTGTAGATTTTGATTGGCTGCTTTCTTGATGGTTTGGGAGATGTTTGTAAAGGGTCGGAGAGAAGGGAGCTGAGGGTGTTGGAAAAGGAGGTTTTTCTAAAAGCCTTACAAACAAGAAACACACTGGGCCTACAATGCAGACATCCCCTGGAGCCACACAGCAAGTTGCCTTGATGTGTGCCTGGCAGAGGCTCTGGTTGTACTTTCAGACCTAACAGAGCCACTCTGAGAAGTTTCACATGGCTATGGATGAGGGGGACAGTGGCACCAGAGGGAGTATATTACAGTGAATCTCATAAATACTATTTCAGTTTTTATCACACACATACTAGAGCATACATTTTGTGTGCTAAAAAATATGGTAATTTTTTTCTATTCTACTCTTCAGCACTCATTACATCATCTCTTGACAGATCATATCTTACCAAAGAGGCAGTTATTTTTCCCTCCTTTAAATGGAAATTATCACACTCTTTTTAATCCCTTGTTTTTGTCTTCATTTCCCCCCACCAGACAGGGAGTGATTCTGTATATCCACTACCTAGCACAGTACCTGAAACATAAGAGGTACTCACTACCTATTGAAAGAGAGAGGACAGAGGGAAGACAGAGTGAGTGAGAGAGAAAGAGAAGGGAAGGAGCAATTGAGTCATCACAATGAGTGCAATGTAAGAAACACAGAAAAGGACATAGACCAGATGGGCTGTGACATTATTGCCATCAGCACATGGGCTATAGAAGCTCAGTCTTAATGAGAGAACATTGAAGACTGATACCAGGACACACAGCATACCTCCAAATTTTGTTCTGTAAGTGTGTATATGTAATAAATTATATACCATTTTCATTTCAGGATGTAAGCTCAAAGGATTTGTTGAAAGTGACAAAAGTCTTTATGAAGCCCAAGTTAATAAGCCCTTTTGAGTATTGTTATAGACCTGGATAGACATGACATTACTATTAGATACAAGATTCTAGGGCTGAAAGTGAGCAAAACTCCTTGCATTCTGCCTGTACCTTCCCCATTCTCCATTAGATAATTTTGTTCTGAGCATGTTACCCATTTCACTAGCTTGAGCCTAGAGCCCAGTGTAAGCATTTCAATCTGGTCTATCTAGCTAATGACATTTCAAGAGGCAGTAGCCAGACAGAAGGCTACTGTGGGAAGACACCAAGTCCAAAACAGTGAAGATGGAATTGAAACCGAAGACTAGATTGGCCTTGATCCCTCAAAATGGATCATCTAAAAATGAAATATCAATGAAGATGTATTGAAATTTCACTTGAGACTATCTAAAAATGTTTGAAATTGCTAGTTTACAAATAGGAGATGTATTGAGTATTTTAGAAAGTAATGTTTCATCAGAAAACACTGGGTAACATACATATAACTCAAAGACTAAATTTTGAAGCATACACTTAGATCTTACAGTACCAAAAGAACTTTAAGTCATGTTCAGATTCCTAACCCTACAAAACAAGGAAACTGAGGTTTAGAGAGATTTCCGTTGGTCTAAAATTTGTTAGTTAGTGTCAAATGGGATTCCCAATTCCAACTGGAATGCTCTCTTTTTTCTGTCCATCCGAAATAGTTCATTAACTATGTATTATTTTCTCAAACTAGCTTATACAATGAAGAACTATTTTATCTAATAAGTCCAGAAACAGAGTAGGCTCCAGGTACCCATGGTCAGCAACTCAGTGATTGTCATCTGAGACCCAGGTTCTTTCCATCTCTCCACTCTGCCTTCCTGGGTGTAAGTTCCTTCTAAGTCTGATAGCCCCCACGGTTTCAAAATTGCACTGATTGCTACTGGACGTTTTGTGTTTGCTTGTTATTATTAGTTATGGGAGGCAGAGAAGGAATATAAATCCCTTCCAGTTTGGCAAACTTAGATCTTATGCTTATTCCTGGTCCTTTAAAGCTGGAGATGGGTTGAATTAAGATCTGCGTTCTTATATAGATCCAGAGTGCCATTATCCACCTATAATTTAGAGTTAGGTCATGGCTTTAACCTGACTACTCAGTGTCTGCCTCAGTAATAATTCAAATCAGTGTGCAAGCACTCAGAAATCCCAGCTGCCCAAGGTTCACCTTAAATGCTGCTACCTCTACCCCACGATTCCTCAATATTTCCTCCATCAAATTTCCAAAATGATAGAGCAGCTGGGGTGAGAGAGAAACTGGCATAAGTTATCACACCCATTTACATACAATTTCTGCTCCTGGTTGGCAGAGTTCCCTCTTCAATTTTTTGGGTTAGCGCACATAGCAGACCCCGCTGAGTCCAGCTTTTCGGGTTTATGTAAATCAGTGTTGCACAGAATACTGATGCCTGTACACTGCCAGTAAACTAACCAAATTAGACTTTCTGCAGGTAAGAATCCAGGCATAGGTATTTTTTAAAGCCTCCAAAGTAATTCTAAAATACAGCCAGGGTTGAGAATCACTAGTACACTAAACATGCTGCCTGAATTTCTCAGTTAATATCCTTTAGTTGTCGAGTTATGGCCCAAGACTTTGAATTCAGTTTCTTTAAAATTTTCCCAGGTGATTTAAAGTATAATCCATTTAAGTAAAACATCGTCTGTGGTGTGATAAGAACTACAATTTGAGGGAGGGACGCTGTGCCCGCTTCCTTTTAGAGACTACTGCTCCATCAATGAATGAACGTCTGAACCAAAATATTATATAGGCATGAGGGTTGTTGTATTGCTTTCTTTCTATTTCTGGGTATAGTGTATAACATACATTGGCAACATTTCATTTTTATATTGTAATGGGATCTCCATAGGCTTATATTGAAATTGGTTTTCTGCTGTAATCTCATATTTTAACAGCCTCTATAGACCTGCTCAGAAAATGACTCAAAATTGTGAAGAATATTTGGCATCATAATTTATTTTTTTAAATTATACAAATGCTTCAATCCCCCCACACACACCAAGCCAACCACAGGAGATACAGAAGTATTATAACTGCAATGGAAGTAAGTACTTGACATATTTGATAGTTATTTTACAAAAGCTAGGAACTGTTTTTCCTCCTGAGTGCAGAGTCTTCTGTCATCCTGATTTTTTTGGAGGATTTCGATACCCATTTCAAATGATAGGGGAAAGTGATTTTATCACTTGTTTTGAGTAAATGTCAGATTGAAATTAATTTTGTAAGCACTGGAGCTATTCAAAGCCCCTAGAGCGTCTGGTTGGTGACCCTCCTTTGTCAGATTTGTCACATTCAGGTAAGTCCCAGATCAGCCAGCACTGGAAAAGGTCACTGAGAAGACAAGGCCACCAGTTGACCCACGAGCTAGACCTGGGCAATCAGAAGCTCCTCATCCCATTTCCTGTTCTTGGACTGTGAATTCTACTTGCCTTCCCCACGCTAGAAACTGCCCTAAGGTCACAGCCTTGAGATGGAAATGTGGTGTTGAGACATTGGAATGGTACATGTGACTGAACCCAGTTACAGCCTCTGTATAAACTTCTAAGATTTGGCAGGTGGGTGTAGAGAGTCATCCAGCAGCCATCTAAGCAAGCCTCGTAAGTTGCCTTGTTTATTAAACTTGACACCTACCAGTGTGGAGTAGCCCACCTCTTTCTTAGATCTCTCCTTGTTCTCTGTATTCTGGGCCAGTTTGTGAAACAATAGCCAGGCCACTCTTCCTCTCAAATCCCCCCAACAACCTTCCCCAAAGTGACAGGAAGGCTAAACCTACCTCCTCTGCGGTGAAATTAGCGTTATCAATTGCCTCAGCGCACGTAAGATCCATGAGGGAAGTGGCCACTGGCTCCTCTGGTCATGAGCTCCTCTGGGCCATCTCTCTGGGCAGTGGGGTCTCACTCCCTGATCCCATAGCAGCTCAGGTGCTCTACCGAGGTTCAAAGCCAGATGCACCACTTACTAGCTCCAGGTTATTTCAACAACTCCACCTCTATAAATCACCATTTCTCAATCAGTATATGGAAAGGTTACCCCTTAGTATCCTTGGGAGGATTAAATGAGGCTGTGTCTGCTCAGCCCAGTGCGTGGCTCACACGAGGTCTCAGGTTTCGGCTGCTGTCAGCTCACCACTGCTGCAGTTGCATGTTGTCACCACACAAACCAGCCCATGGGCATGTGCACAGGTCTGTGTATTTCTTACCCCTAATTTCTCTTGTCTATTGCCATTGCTGCCACCCTGCTTCAAGCCGTTACCACATCATACCTGTACTAACACTGCAACAGTGTCCAGAACAGTCCCCTTTTCTTGCCTCTAGCTGTTTGCCCCTCCTCTTCAGGAAAAGGAAAAATAAACCTGAATTCATCTTCTAATCCCCTTTATTGTATTACTCAAAGCTCCACAATATGGCCATTCTCACCTCTTCCAACTCCACTCACTTTCTCAAAAATTGTTTTCCTGACTCTTCAACATAATCCCTCAAAGCTCCTTCCATACCCTGGCTCCTGTGAGAACTTCACAGCGAACCTCCACTTGAATTGGGGAACAGAGAGGCAAACTAACATGAAATAATTCCGTTTCCCAAATTCACCCCCTTTCTTTAGTGTGGCTCTTACCACCCTCACAGAACATACTTGAGGAAATGCTGTTCTAGGGAAATGAGAGCCAAATCCCAGGAGCCTCATATGTTCTTTCTCATGTCCTCATGCCCCAAAGAATGAAAGGCTGGCAGCTAAAGACCAGGAACACAGCCAAGCCTAATTCAAGACCACCTTCATCAGCCAAGTTTCCAGGAGTCTTCACTTCTGTTACTGATCTCAGAGGAGAAGGCTTTGGGAGAGATGATGGCATAGTGTGAGAGGTCGTCGAGTCATCACAGCAATGACACCCAACATCCGATGCTGTCCTTCAAGCCCCTTCAGTACCCCAGGAAGGGTGTGGCCTTTCCCTAGAGCCACTCTCCATGATCTGCTCTCCCGCCGCCTGCTCAGTGTGAACCTTCCTTGCTGCGCAGCGTGGAGGACATTCACCTAGTTGCTGCTCCAGGATGAACCAAAACATTGTTCTATTCCAATTCGGCAGATGTAATAGCCCATGGTTCTGAAAACAGGGTTTCACTACTTGGTGCAGAAAACTGTTTCAAAAGCTGGTAAAAGCACGCTCCTCTGCCACTCTTCTCTCTCCATCAAAAAACATAGTCTTGTAAGCAAGGGGAGGGAGGAGACTTATGCTCACAAAAGTGATCTTTACCATTCCCAATTAGTAGTCTGAGTCTTGCACCTGGGGCAACAAATGGCTTATTGAGCCTAAAGCACCTGTTCTCATCTCAGTTCTCGTCTAAGGGCACAGTGGTCGGTGTAACTGCAGTCATTGCTTCAAGGTGCAATGTGAGTAGGGGGACCAAGTAATTTATCACCCGGACCAGCACAATTTTGAAAGTGACAGAGGCAACAATGAACAATTACAGTAGGGCCAAAGGCACAAAACAGAAAGATCCTGGGGAAACTAGGAATTATATCACCATACTTACAAGTGCTGTTGTTCTCAGAAAATGCTACAGGGACACAATTCCCTGCCCTGTGTCCCAGAGGTGAAGATGACATGCATACTATGCTACTGCGAGCTGGCAGAGGAGAAGGAGCCCTTATACCTTATTCCTATCATGCAGGCCTATTCCCTTAATCTGATATCTGCAATAAAAGCTGTCCAACACTCTAACCCTCCAATAATTTTCCTCAGAAGGAAAGGGAGTGAGACTCTCTGGTTGAGTTCATCTTTGCCCACTTGATTTACTAGAAGGAAAAAAGTACACAGTCTCCAACTTACGTTGGTTCAACTTAAGATTTTTCAACTTTGCAACGGTGTGAAAACAGTATGCATTCAGTAGAAACTGTACTTCGAATTTTGAATTTTGATTTTTTCCCAGGCTAGTGTATGCCTGGGATACTCTTTCATGCTGAGGAGCAGCAATGAGCCACAGCTCCCAGTCAGCCACACAATCATGAGGGTAAACAAGCAATATACACTTAGGGCCAATCTATACCCATGCAATCACTGTGTTTTCCACTTTAAGTACAGTTATTTAACACTTTACTACAATCGGGCTTTGTGTTAGATGATTTTGTCTGTCAGCCAATGTAGTGTTCTGAGCACATTTAAGGTAGGCTAGGCTAAGCTATGATTTTCAGTAGGTTTGTGTATTAAAGTGCATTTTCAACTTACAATAGAAAGGAAACCCCATCATAAAGAAGATCTGTAGTTTCCTTTGAAATTAAATCATGAAATCAACTGACTACACATGAAAATATAGCTTGATTTGTACTATATACATGAAAAGAAGAATCTAAGTCACAATATTCCGGAAATAAAGAGAAAATTCTAGTAACAACAACTGAAAAATTAAAAGAAAAGAATTTAAAGTGTAAAAAATATAACAAAATACGCTAAGTTCTGTAACATTACTTGGGGCAAGCATTTAATACTTTAGATTAATAAAAAGAAAATATGCTAAAATATAAATGGCTTAAATGGCAAATTTTGTCATAATTATGAGTGGAATAGCTAACAACTATAAAAATAACAGTTCTTTCCAAATTCATTTAAAGATTTAATAAAATGCCCATCAAAATTGTAACAGAATTAGGAGATGGGGGAGTTACAAAAGTGGCTCTAAAGTTTATCTGTAAATAAATTCTTTTTTTAACTTTGTTTTTGCTGTTTTCACAAATGGGGGATGTACAAAACTTCAATACCTAAAATGCTATTAATATATTTTGAAAGTAAATGTTCATATGTATCTAAGAGCCAAATACATGAGGGTGGTTTCATTAATCAAATTGGGAAGGGGTTTATTCAATAGTAGTTGGGAAATTCACTTTAGAAATTAAAACTTTTAAGTCCTCAGTTCATAGCATATAACAAAATAACCCAAATATATGTTAAGTTTTTATTTAAATTGAAACCATGAAATAAAAGAAAATATATGTACATATTTGTTTTCTCAGTGAAGGATTTTCTATACATTAAAACAATGGAAGAAATCACAAAGGGAAAAAACAGATTTGGTTTTATAAACTTCTTAAACTTTTACAAGTCAAAACATCATAAGCAAAAGTAAAAGGCAAGATCTGGGACATACCTGTTACTCTATGGATGAAAGAGGATAATAGCTGTATTAGTTATCTATTACCATAACAATACTGCCTAACAACCAAGGCCTCAGAATACAACAATAATCAATTATTGCTCTAGTCTGGGGTCATCTGGGGATTAGCTAGGTGGTTCTGCTAATCTCGACTGAGTCCACTCTCCTGTCTGAGAGCCAGCTAATAATGTCAGCTGATTTAAAATGGCTTCTGCTCCTTTCCACATATCTCTCATCTCCATCAAGCCAGCCCTGGCATATATTCACAGTGATAGCAGAGGTACAGGAGGAAAAGCAAAAATATGCAAAGCTATTAGGGGCCTAGGCTCGAAGGTGGCACACAATCACTTCTGCCTCATCCTATTATCAAAGCAAGTCCCATGGAGTGGGAAATAGATTCTGCTTTTATGGGAGGAACTACAAAGTCACAGGACAAAGGGCATGCTAGATACAAGGAAAGGTGAAAATGTAGGACCATTAATACAATCAGTCTCCCACAACATCATTAATCAATCAAGAAGATAATCTCATCCCATGTGATAAATGACCAAAGGCTCAGGTAATCACAAAAAGAAGACACATAAAGGAAAAATAAAAGTATGCAATCTCAATAATTTAAAATTAATAAAATGTAATTTTTAAGAGACAATATGAAAAAATAAGGCATTTTAAAATATATTCAAATAAGTTAACAAAAAATAATTTTTAAAGCAAGAAAACATACTATTATTTGTCTATTTTCTACTTTGATGCTATCCAAAGGATGGAAAATTAGACATTCACATATAGCTAGTACAAACACATATTAGTACAATTTTTCTAGAGGAATGGTGGGCAGTATGCATCAAGTGTTTTCTCCATTACCTCTAGCTTAAAGGAACTAAATATACCTGAATGGGCTTGTAAAATATAGAACATACAAAAATAGATCATTATTAAGCCATGATGGCAATATAGTGTATGCTATAGTCATTTATTAAAGATTGAGAGGCAGAAAGGAAGAATGGAGATAGGAAGGTAGACTACTGAAGTAAGAATGCATGAATGGTGTCCCAGACACAGGCTTTCCTTAAGTAAAGAAGAGCGTTCCTCTTCTTTGGTAGAAGACACTTCACTTTCTTACCCAGATCCCTATCTCCTTTTCATCCTTTCTAACAGAACCCCAGTCTTATCCAGGCATCTACCCCTTTCCTGGAATCCTGACAAATGTAACCTAATCTGCATACAGCATTTTCTTGTCAATGATTACTGGTTTTCATATAGGCACATGACCTAGGATGGGCCAGTCATACCAAAGGGAATAATGTACATTCCATGCTTGGGGGAGACTCTTCTCATTTTCCTACTGGATGTGAATAAGGAAGCATGTACCCTGATCTCCATTGGTGATCATTTTGTAACCAGAAGGGAAACAGCCCTAGAAGGCAGCAGAACAGAAAAACAAGAACAAGGGTCCTTAATGCCATCACTGAACCTTTTAATCACTGTACCTGGAGTGTGTTTTGACTGTGGGCTCCCAGTTATGTGAGACACATCTCCTTATTGTTTAAGTCTGCAGAAGTCCATGCTTTCTGTTATTTGTATCCAGAGGCATCTTAACCAATACACACCCCTCCCCAACACCCCCCCCCACACACACACCTTCTCCTAGATGTATCTCCTTACAAAACATGTGAAGACTCCAGAACTGAAATTTCTTTTAACTACAGAGCATAACAACATCAATCAGTATCATTAGCCATTTATACCTATTGAAGGAAGCACACAAAAATATCAGAAATGCCTGTCCCAGCTCCCTTCCAGCTGGTTACTGGAATAGCAATCCACACATCCCTGAGAGTGTGAGATAAATGGAGTGGCAGTGGTGATGGCATGCCCTCTGTAGATCTATTTGTGGCTACAGACACAAGTCAGAATCTCAGACAAACTCTTATATGTGACCAAAAAGACCGGCTTTATGCAATATCTCCAAATATGTTGCTGACATAAGATATGTCTGTTTTGTACTTAGTGTTTCTAATTTATGGGAATACTATTTGCCTCTTTACTAAAAAATGATTACAGTTCCATATTATCTTATCTGAAAAAGAAAACACTGAAGATTTCTATAGTAAATGTCTTTTATAAAGATATGAGTCTCAATTTTGCTCTCCAAACCACAATTTTTTAAGCTCTCTTACAGTGATTACGACCTTTCATTTGAAACGTTCTTGGGATTTTTTTCAAAGCTCTATCCATATGATTAGATATAAAAAGAACATTTTCAACACACTTTTTAAAGGACATAAGGGTCCAATAAAACAAATGTTCTGTGGATATGAGAAAATTCAAATTATCAGTGCCGTTTTCAAAATTTTTATTAAGATTATATTGAGTTTTAACATTGAGTTGGAACCTATTCCTATAGTACAAATGCAAAATCTCATCAGTTTTGACTGCATCAGAATGCAAATTCTGTCCTTCCAAGTACCTTAATGAATAATTAATATCATGTTCAATGATCTGCCTACAAGAACCAATCAGCTGGCCAAAATAAATTGGATGTGTATTGAGGAAATAGTTCCCCATGCTCATCACAAAGATTACTGTTTCTTTTAGGGAAAGCCTATAATAGTATGAAATGAAGCCATATTGGAATACCTTGCTATCTCCATAAATAATCATTCTTTTTTTAAACTACTCTATCAAAGCACTAGCTTGATCTTAAAATTTAAAGGTTGTTCCTGACTTCACTCCCCCTCACAAAAAGGACAACTATTTAGGAACATGACACCACTGAGAGAATTCTAGAATATGGAATGAAGCTTTAGCATACCTTGCACCACAGAGACCAAGACAGACTGCATGAAAAGGGCAAGAAAAGCAACTACATGTTTCCTGCATTGCTCCTCCCCTAGCAGTGCGACACCACTCTGAGAGGTTTCCCCTGAGCCTCCGGTTCCTCCATTGTGAAAAGATAATTAAGGGGGGGACAACCAGATGCCCCCCCAACACTGTGGGTCACTTTGTGAGAGCCCCTAGTCGGACCTCACACTACAGGGATTGCAGGGGAATCTGTGAGCCTCAACCACTGGGAATCTGACTGTGATGAAAATGGGGCTTGCAACAACCAGCACACAGATTCTAGCTGACCAAGTACCCAACCAGTAATTCCAAGTAGTAGCATTGCTCATCTATAGAACTAAGTCAGGGCACACTCTGACCAGGAAATTTGGCAGGGTGCAAATGTGCCTGATTCAGAACTTCAAACAGGAGTTCTGCTTGCCCTAGATTTCAATTTGCCCACACCCAGGCAAGGAACTCCATAAAACCCCCACCTGCTGTAGAGAGTATCTTCCAGCACCATCTAACACAAAGGTCAGCAGCAACTCCTAGAAGCAGTGTGGCCCATGTCACTCAAGCCAAGAGGTGGGTGAGAAAAGCTGATCACCCCCAGAGCAAAGCCAGACCTAGTCTTCAGCATTCCTGTGCCATGCACAAGCAGGGGTATTAATTCATAGCCAAGACCGAAGGTGGCTCCCAGTCCCTCCCAACTAGAAAGTAGCCTGGAGTGGCCCCTCTCCTCCCACCCAGGCAAAGGCTGAATCACACCCCCACTCACTGTGGAGACTGTCTTTTGGCTCCCTCTGATCAGAAGGACTGGCGACAATTCCTAGAAGTTGGGTGGCCTAGCAGCACTTAAGCCCACAGTCAGGCAGGTACAGACAATAATTAGCAGAGCAAAGCCTTTGGCCCTGTTTGGTCAGGAGACTTGGGGTGCAGGTCTATTTTAGTTAAGACAATAAAATGCCTTACCATCTTTAGAGCTGCTTCTCCTGCTGCCCAGACAGAGAACCTAATTCATAGCTCTACTCATCACTGAATACATCCTTCAGCCTATCCAACCAGAGAATGTAACCAAAGCACACATGAAGCTGTGTAGCACAACCACCCTATGTACAGTGGCATTTGAACATAGAGCATAGCCCCTGGCTTCCTCCATCTGCAGAGCAAAATCAGCGGCTTCACCTGACTAGAGAATTCAGCGAACATTCTGGCCAAATTTGGGTCCCCAAACAATGAGCTGTAGAGTCCTCGAGTGCCATCCAGCTGCCTACCAGGGCAGAAAGGTTTATGCATAGCCCCGTTTACTACTGAATATAGTATCCAGTCCCAAACAGTCCTGACCAGAGAATACAGGCAAACCTGGAGTCTGTTCTACAGCCTTGGGTAGTGAACCGAGCCAGCAATCCTACCCTACTGTTCTCAACCAGTGGTATACACTCCCCCAACCCAATTCTCAAAGCTCAGTTCCCTCCCCAAAATAGACCATAATAGTGGCCCCTACCTGCCCAATTACATTACGAGAAGACATACCCAAAAACCCAAACTGAGCCGAGGGGTGAACTGTCTCTTCCAATACAATACAAAATTGGGAAGAAAAGCCCAGTTACTCAAATGTACATACACCAATGCAAGGAATCAATTATCCCAAAAATCAGGTAAATATGATACCACCAAAGGAAACTAATAAAGCACTAATAACTGACCCTAAAGCAGTGGAGCTCTATGAACTGTCAAAGAATTCAGAATAATCCTCTTAAGGAAGTTTAGTAAAATATAAGAAAACACAGAAAAACTAAACAAAATTAGGAACATATTGCATGAAAAATTAAGAACTTTGCAAAGAAAATAGCAACCATCAAAAAAGTGTCCAACAATAGATGAATGGATAAAGATGTCATGGTGTATGTGTGTGCGCGCGCGCGTGTGTGTGTGTGTGTGTGTGTGTATATAATTCAGCCATAAAAATAAGGAAACCCTAACATTTGTGACATGGATAGACCCTGAAGGCATTATGCTAAGCAAAATAAATCAGAGAAAGACAAATACTGTATGACCTCATTATATACTGACTCTGTTAAAAAGAGAAAAAAATTAATTCATAGAAAAAGAGATCAAACTTGCTGTTACCAGAGGGGAAGTTGGAGGAACATGGTCAAAAAATACGAACTTCCAGTTCTGAGATAAATAAGTACTAGGAATGTGATGTACAGCACTATAGGACTATAGCTAACAGTGCTGTTAAGAAAGTAAATCCTAAGAATTTCCACTGCAAGGAAAAAATTGTTTTTCCTCTTCTCTTTTCTTTTTATTGTATCCACATGAGAAAACGGATGTTAGCTGAACCTATTGCAGTAATCATTTCAGAATATATGTAAATTAAACCATTATGCTGCGTACCTTATACAGTGATGTATGTCAATTATTTCTCAATAAAATTGGGAAAATAAACAAATAAGTGGAAATACAAATTTTTTAAGTATACCCATCAAAAAAAATTAAAGCCTTGTTTGTAAAAGAGAATTGCTCAGTAACAACAGAAAACAAATTGATTTTTTATGGAATAGGTACACATCGCCCTTTACTTCTCTTTTGAAACTCATACAACACCAAAATCAGAAGAAAGCACAAAGGGTATTTCACTGAATCACCCATCTGGTCTTTGAATCCTCACTGTAAAAAAATATCATCAAGTAGACATTTTTGTCAGAAGCATATTTGGAATTTGCAAAAGTCCCCAGGGCCCATCTCCTTTTGGGAATGGGTGATAATAATAATAAAAGCATTGAATAAACACTGAAATTTAGAAGTGGGAGAAAGGAGGTTTGGGTTTATATACATAAATATATATCAATAGCGGTAAAGATAACTCATATTTGAGCTAAATATGTGGTTTTAAAGCCGAATTAATGGAAAACTACAGGTGTAAAATACTCTTGAAGGATATACTATGCTCTTGTAAGATATAAAAATATATCCTATTATGTACTATAATAGTAATGTAACAATTCACACAATTAACTAAATAGATAAATAATGATTCTAGTTCAAAAATAAAGGCAGCAATTAATCATGAAGCAATCAGTGTGTCTGGGACTTCCCTGAGAGTTCCTAATCTCTGTAAGTATGCACAATAGTTTTGTCAGGCTATCAATTTTTAACACCATTTGTTAAATTACTACTCAGTAAGCTGGTAAATGTAGATATTTTAGTTTACAAATACAAAATTTTAATAACTCTTAATTCAGATACCTTCTGTGGTTAACAAAAGCAAAATCCAATGGAACTGTGTCCTTTGGGTGGATGCCATCTTAAGAAAGAACTTGAATTTTGGATGTTTTTGACCCATCAGGTAGACCTTGGTGGACCAGTAGTGAGCTACCACAGAATATCATTTGATAACTGATATAAAGACAATCCCATTCATTAGTGACCTAAAATTTAAAAATCAGAACGATGAAAGGACATGCTGTCTTCCATTTATTTCTTTCTATTCACAACTTCCAGCTGTCACAGCCTCCGGCTAAATAAAACTACTCTAAACTTCTTCTACTCTAAAACCTTTTAATTAAAGTGGTTGGTTTTGTCCCTCTCAGTCTTCTCTCCTCCAGGCTAAACATGTCCCATGTCCTTGGGCATGGCTTAGAATCCCATCACATCGTGGTCAGTCTCTGCTGAATGTAAGTCTTGTGCTGAGTTTGAATTGCTGGAGAAGAAGAGAAGATGGGGAAGAAAATACTTGGTAGAGAAAATGACATAACCAAAGACTCAAAAAGAGATAAAGCACCCAATAAGTTCAGGGCAGAGTAGAGTTGGAGGTGAGAGAAGCACTGAGCAGGCCAGCCTGCCAGGAGTGGACCGTCAATGGGGTCAATAGAGGAGGGGCATTGGCAAGGTAGTTCGGAGCAAGTACTGACCTGCTGAAGAGTTTGGACTTGACTCTATTTGAAAAGAAGCCAAAAAGGCTTTCGAACACAGGAGTAAAATGTTTGAAGCAGTATTTTAAGAACACTAAATCTGACAGTGGCATAAGGCTAACTAAGAGGCAAGACATTCAGTTAGAAGGCAATAAAGCATCAGTGATTATGGACTTGAGCTCTGGAGCCCAACTGCCTGATGTGGAATTCCTGCTCTGTCACTGCTATGCAAATGTAAGCAAGTTACTCAGCCACCCCAGAGCCCATTTCCACATCTGTAGAGCTAGCATAGAAATATTATGTACTTCAGAGATTGGTTATGAGGATTAAAGTAGTTAATATGTGCAAAGCACTTGATATATGAACACATAGTAAGCACTTTATAAATTTTAGTTTGTATTATTGTTATTATCATTATCATTATGCTATTGTTAGGCAACACTGGGTATAACATAAGACCTTGAACTGAGTTATGGTAACGGGAATAGAAAGGAAAGGGCATTTTTGAGATTTGTCGTAAATGAGATTTCTTACCTTCCTCCCACAACCTTCCTTTGTCTTGCTTCTCACTGATGGTCAGTGACCTGGTTTTGGGTCCAAGTACACACAAGAGCATCAAATCATGAAAAACCTTGTTTGGTAGACAGGGAATGAATTAAATTTCTGTCAATAAGTCTAAACAGTCTCATTAATTTTAGGTACTTTAGATGAAAGGTTATATCTATACCGACTATATCCTTAAACTCTTATCTCATATACTAACTCCAGGATTATCCAAAGTCACCTATTCACCTCTGCCAGCTGCTCTCAGATTCTAAAATCTTTCCTGACCAGGGAAAAATACTTAACTTAGAAACCCAAATATTGATATATTTCCTGGTGCTCTTTTATTTTAAATGTAAAAGAGTTCCTGGTTCTAAATTCCCAGGATTCTGGGTTCTAGAACTTCACCATCATTCTACAGTAATTAATTTAATTTTCAACTTAGTCTGTGGAAATTAAGGTTTGAATTATTTAAATTACTATATTATCATATGACATTTCCTTATAAAACAAAAATATTACCTAGAAATTTTTCACAACTGGCTTGTGTCTCCTTATTGTTAGAATTAAGCTTATGCAAGCTAAAAATTAAAAGGCAGTCCCTGATGAACTAATTATATTAAACTGTTATGTCAAACCTTCTCTATCCTTCATACTCAGGAAACAAAATGGCATTAGGGAAAATGGACGAGAGTTGGTATTTATTAGTTGGTGATATTATTTAGCTGGAGAAATTCCAGGAGAAAAGTAACCATTGCAATAACAATTCAGAAATGTTAGAAAAGAATGTTCTTGCCAAAGCAATCTTGAGAAAGAAGAACAAAGCTGGGGTAGCACACTTCCTGGTTTCAAACTATACTACAAAGGTATAGTAATCAAAACAGTATGGGACTGGCACAAGAACAGATAGATAGATCAATGAAACAGAATACAGAGCCCAGAAATAAGTCCACTTTAATATATCATGTATCAATTAATATAATTTATATTAACTTAACATATTATATATTTAATATATTATATTTGTTATTTGTATTTTATATATATATGTTATCATAATATATAATTTAATATGTAATATGTCAATTAATATATGACAAAGGAGGCAAGAATATATAATGGGGAAGAGACAGTCTCTTCAATAAATGGTACTGGGAAAACTGGATAGCCACATGCAAAAGAATGAAAGTGGATCATTGTCTTATAGCATATATAAAAATAAATTCAAAATGGATTAAAGACCTAAATATAAGACCTAAAATCATAAAACACCCAGAAGAAAACATAGGATACTCTTGAACATTGGCATTGGTAATGTTTTCTGGCTATGTCTCCCCAGGCAAGAGAAACAAAAGCAATAAACAAGCAGAACTACATCAGACTAAAAAGATTCTACACAACAAAGGAAGCCATCAACAAAATAAAAAGGCAACCTACTGAGGCAACACCAAAAAAACAAATAATCCAATTAAAAAATAGTGGACCTGAATAGGTATTTTCCAAAGAAGACATACAGATGGTCAACAGACATATGAAAAGGTGCTCCACATCACTAATCAGGGAAATGCAAATCAAAACCACGATGAGCTATTACCTCACACTAGTCAGAGTGGCTAATATCAACAAGAAATTATGAGTGTTGACAAGGTTGTGGAGTAAAGGGAACCCTCATACACTGCTAGTGGGATTGTAAATTGGTACAGCCATTATGGAAAGCAGTATGGAAGTTTCTCAAAAAACTAAAAATAGAAATAACATATCCCAGCAATTCCACCTGGGAATTTAGCCACAGAGAACAAAATCACTAATTCAAAAAGATATGTGCCTTCTGTGTTTATCACAGCATTATTTATTCCATATATAGCCAAAATATGGAAGCAACCTAAATGTCATTCAATAATGAATAAAATAAAAATATGTGGTACATGTATGTGATGGAATATTAGTCATTAAAAAAAAGAATGAAATCTTGCCATTTGCAACAATATTGATAGATCTAGAGGGTATTATGTTGAGTGAAATAAACCAGACAGAGAAAGATAAATACCATATAATTTCACTTACATGTGGAACCTAAAAAAATGAAACAAAGAAACAAAAGAATAAAGAAAGGAACAAAACAGAAATAGACTCACAGACACAGAGAACTAGCAGTCATAGAATTGTTGCCATGGGGGGAGGGAAGATTGGGTGAAATAGGTGAAGGTGGGTGGGAAACACTTAATGAGAATATTTGATATCTTGATTTGGGTGATGGTTACATAAGTGTATACACATGTCAAAATTCATCATGCTGTACATAATTTGTAAGATTTGTATATTTTATTGTATATACCTCAATTTGAAATAATATTAATGATAATTCTTATGACAATCATGTAAAGTAGTGCTGTTGTGAGATGCATTTTATGCAAGTCGTGTTATGAGATGCATTTTATGCAAATAAGGGGAAGAGTCATTATTTAAATCCAACTTTATTAGTCTTCAAAGTGCAAACTTTTAACCAGGTTTATGATATAACATAGGCACAGCCAAAGAATGTTATAGGGTTTTAAAGAGACTTTAAGTGGGAGGGATATACATTCCAATAATTCTATGAAGCTATTTTGGATTCTTTCTTTAATAGTAAAAAAAAAAAAAATCTTATAAAAAAATAAAACATTAAAGAATGGCCTCACAGCAGTTCCAGAGGAAGGGAGGAAGTTGTGTGTTGACTTAGAAAACAAATCTACCAAGTCTCTTAATATGTATTAAAAATGTATATGTATACACATTCAGTATATTTCAGTATTATTTGTTATCAGTATACTGCAGATGTTTTATTATGTCAATGACTGACATCTGTTTTAAAATATAAACATTCTGAACTACTATTCTGACTTCAAAATCCTGAGAGTTGTTCTCACAAAATTAGCCCTATGCAGTTTTCTATTTCCCTACATTCAAATTCATATTTTAGGTTCATATGTTAACTAGGTCTCCATACACTATTCACATATCCTGCACGCTGTTTAGACACTTTTTATGTTTATGTGCATGCCACCCAAATGCCCACCATACAGCCTGGACTTTTAGTGAGTCAGCACAAGATGGGCACAAAGTAACGTCTAATAGTGCTTACGTACCATCAGTGACTAAAGCTTATGCAAGACTTGCAACTCCTTCTTCTTTTCTCTCTTGCTATCTTTCTCTCCTGTCTTCATCAATAACTAACAATAGTGTTTCTACAAACAAGTATCTGGAAGCTTGGAATAGGTTAATGATGTCAAAACTTGCCTTAAAACAGGGGATAACTAAGTGATCTCTAACAGTGACTTTAATAGCTAAGACATAGATTCTCTGACTCTGTTTCTGAAGTTTGTAACACCTGGTGTTATTACCGAAAGGTCATATTATCCAGGTAAAGTCTGGGAGCTCTACTCAGTACTTGGCAGTGTTCACCCCACTATGATATGGAACCCTGCCCTGAACTCAGGCTTATCAGTAAAATAAGGATATTACAGAATCTAATTCATAAGGATGCTTTCAGCACTAAATGAGATAATACATACAAAGGGCTTAGCACAATGCTGAGTCCATAGGAAGTGCTCAGTAAATATTAGCCATATGGAATTAACAAAAGACGGTTGAGTTCCTCCCCAGTTTGATCTCAATGACTCTTCAATGCAACAAAGCAGCTGCCACATCCAAATTATTCCAGTCAGGCAGCAGCCCCTCCTTCTGGGTGGCAGGGACAGGAAATGCACCTCAGTAACTGCAAGTCTCACCTGAGTTCCAGAGAGTCTTCTCACATGGACAAAGTAAGGGTTTATACTGTCTTGCACATGTGCCTTGATGGTCTAAAATCAAAGAAAACAGAATAAAGGTTAAATTAAGGACCTCCTGGCACAGATCTCTAAATTGGCAAGTAGAGGGGCTCCTCTTACATGACAGGTCATTCCAGAACAAGGGCTAGGTGGTGACAGGAGGTTTAGATCAATGGGCAACATCACTGTCAAGCTGCTACTTCGTATTTTTTAATAAATTCTGTGAAAGAAGTCTCCACATTTTGGAAAAGAGCAAATGTCAGGACCAACTTCGGAAGGAGAAAAGAAGAATGCCCCTGAAAATGATACAGAACTCAACTTGATGTCAGAGACCCTGGGCGATGCTGGAACAAATCTCAAATGATCACTTTAAAATCACTCAGAAAATTAAGAGCTAACAAACGCCATCAAATGTTTTTTGGGGTTACAAATCACACCACATTAATTTAACAGAAGGGGAAGTTATCTAAACAAGGGCAGCAGGGATGGGAGAGCCAGAGGTAAGTCTGTTCGCAGTTCAGTGCAACTCTAGAGTCTCAACCTCGGAGATTTTCAGACGCCAACTAGGAATTTGGTCTGGATCCCAAAACTCTTGGTTGGGGTGCGGGGGAGGGTCCTTGTCCTTAACCCAGGGTGACTTACTTAGATTCTTGTTTCCTAGATCCAATTCCCATCCTTTGCTGATACAGTTAAACACAAGAATGAGAGTAACAGAGTAGCTAGAAATTATACATACATTATCTTTAGCCTTCCTCCTTCCCTACTTCTTCACCAACACAGCAAAACAGGTATTTTTTTCACTTGCAAATGGTAAAACACGAATCTGAGAGGGACAAATCTGAGTTGTCCAATATAGTTGTAAGCGGTAGAGCTAAGACTCACACTTAAGTCTGTCTCTCAAGAATCTGGGCCAGTATGAAGTGTTGAAATGATAATACATAACAAGTAATCATAAGCTCCTTCCCTGGAAAGGTGAAGCAAAATAATCCACTTATTTTTCTCAAACCTCAGGCTACAGAAATGTGGTTAAGATGACAGTCAAGGACAATCTTAGAGAAGGAAGAGATTTAAAGAAGCAATGTGCCATATACAGAGGGCATGGATATTATTAGACACTCAGCCCTAACTTTCAGATGATAATGAGAGGAGGGAAGAGCGGGGTACAGGAAAGCTTACATCCTAATTTTTACACAGATGCATATCAATTGTAGTATCATTTCCTTCACTATCTATCCAATTAGTTACCTCACCTCGCATAACAGCTAGACACACACACACACACACACACACCACACACGCACACACACACACAGAGTTTGAAATCTGAGATAATTATCCATATTTGCCATACCCTGTAGATGGCCCTGGTACAGTAGCATCAGTTAATTTAAAGACAAGCATAAATTGTAAAACAGAATAAGCTCCTGGAATACTAACACTAGAAAGTCCTCTACAGATTTAGTGCAACCCTTCCATTTTACAGGTGGAGATCATAAACTCCACAGAGATTAAGTCACTATTTGCCCAAGATCACATAGTAGGTTGAATTTAGCCAGGACAAGCACCCAGTACTCCTGATCTTTTAACTCAGCACTTCTCTACTAGAGCTAAGAAGCAAGAAAGTGACTCTAGAATGAATGAATGGATAGATGAATGAACAAACACATAATCCAAAATTTCTCAGACACACACACCACAAATAAAAATTAATAGTTATTAGTAATGAACAGATACTAAAAATGAACTGTTACTAGTAAGACTAACAGATAGTAACCAACTATAGCAAATTATTTTGAATAATTTGCTATATCAGCAATAGAACACTTTGAAAGAAAAATAAGGTAACAGATTCTAGGGTGTAACAAAAGTAGCATGATGACCAAGGGCCCAGACATAATTTTTCCTTTATACAGTAAAACCCTTCTTAGAAGAGTGTGCAGTTTGTTCCCCAAACCTTAGAACAGTCATTGAGCTGAAGAGAATTCACAACAGAAGCAGAAAGATGATAAACCTTTTTGTGTAGGACCTGCTTTCCTTCCTATAAAATGAATCAAGGCTAAGAATGAGATGGCACGAGTCCCTGATGGAATTTAGTACCAAACACTGAACTGAATGAGAGGGACAGAATTTGAGATGTCAAAAAGAGATTTAGGTTGTTTATTTTTAAAAAGTGCCCTGCCCATCCAGATGACACTCCAGAGAGGCCTGTGGCGGAGTCCTGGAATCACCCTCAACCCGGAAGTGATGTGCCTGCTTCAGACACACAAGAAGACTGCTCGGGGGAGCGGGGAGCACAGGGGTGCCGGCCGCTCAGTGTCCTGGGCCCCCGAGGAGGCAGGGGCCAGAAGAGAGGAGCGCTGGACAGGCAGAGGAGCTCCCTGGCAGCACAACAGTGGCAGACAGGAAACTTACTCCATGGGGCGCCCATGGCAGTCGATACTGGTGATGGCTGGTGGGAGCTTTGGGGAACTGGGCCAGAGGGCTTCAGTCTTGAGAAAAGAGAGATGGGGAAGTACGAGCAGAGAAAAAAATGTATAATCTGCAGACTAGACTGAGAATTCTGAGGACTCTCCAGCCCCTCTCAGCTCCCATTCATCCTCCTCAACAGAAAGGCCATGGGGCTCAGGGACTCTCTAGGTAATAACGAAAACACACATCAGGTATCCTCCAGGTCCTTCTAAAAACATGAGAGAAGGAGGGGAATGAATATTTCAGTGTTCATGTGACAGACCCGAAGCTGAGGGCTCTGGTACATTTTCTCTGAGTAGGTTCTCCCTGCCATCTGGGCAATATAGTCTGTATCTTTACTTTTCATATGGGAAGCTCAGAGTTTGTCCCTTGACCAAAGTAGAAAAGGTAGGAAGTGATGGAGCTGAAATTTGAACCCGTATCTGTTTGACTCCAGATTTTGTATTCACTGAGATAAATAATGCAGCTATATTTTTAAGGCCCTGAATCACTAGGCTCATGTTTACTATATGTTTCTTTGTGGGTTTTGTTCTTTTTTTTTTTCCATTGAAGGCCCAAGAAAAAACAACAAAGAGAAGACTATCTTGGAAGAGGAGATACAAGGTTTTTTGATAGAGATGGAATTTCTTGAAAGCACTCAAAATTTTTAAGTTAGCTCTCTTGGGTGTTCTTTTTAATATGCATGTCACATTGAATAAGGTGTCAGCAGGAAGGAATCATATAATACTTACGGCAGACATCTGAAGAACATAATTGCCCTAGCTGACATGTGTGACTGCTCTTTCATTATCATGTCAAGAGGACAGTTCTGCTTATAAATTGTTTGCAATAAAAATAAAATAGGAAGCACTTGCTTAAAGTTTATTATAGCTTTTTAGAGTAACATAATTATGATTATAAAGTGTTCTTCCTTGGTGTGAACATTTTATTTGTTCTTCAGAGAATTTCCTTAAGATTAGAAAAGAAAATGTTATTTCAGTAGAAAATGTTAAGCATAAAAGTTCCTTTCACGGAAACTTTCCTTGAACCTTCAATCATATTCTCTGGAGGACATAAGTATACAGGGCCTGCTGTGCATTCTTCCACACATTAAGAACATCTGAGCATGTGGCCTTGCGGCAATTCCCCTGAGATATCAAGGCCCCAAACTAATCTTCAGGACCAGCATCAATCTGCAGTCGAATTTAAAGTGAAAAAGAAGTGGGATTTATTCATCATAACTGAGATTGCTCTAACTCCCCAGCAAGTCAGGCCAAACCAGGAAGGGGCTTTCATACCTGCTAAAATAAAGGATCCCTGAAATGGGTATCCCCAAAAATAAGCCAGTGGCTCCTTACTGAGAATCAATTTCAGATTGTATTCAGTATTCAATTTTGGGGACTAGAAGAGGCTCAGAAACCACCTTATCCAATGCTTTATTTTACAGGTGAAGTAACTAAGATGGGTAAGATTACACGCCCTGCCTAGGGTGATAGAAGATGACTGAACCAGGAAGCAGATGCAGGACTCCTAACTCCAGCTCCAGCCATCTTTCATATAAAGAGCATGAATCCCTGGATACCTGAGAGAAGACAAGTGAGAATCAGGCAAAATGTGTCTTTGGTGCCACTCGTCTTTCTGTTCTGTTCCCTGCAATAGGTGAAATGAGAAGATAGAAAATCATGTGGGAGATTTCTATGGAACAAGCATTCCACATACAAGTGGAGTACATCACACAGCCTGCATTCTTTTGCTCAGAAATCAGTCACATGACTTCAAGGAACTGCCAGAGAAAATTCATCTAGCTATGTGCCCAAGAGGTGAATGAAATTGGTTTGGGTAAATATGCAGCAGTCTCCTTGAAAATTTTTAGTTCTCTATCTTCCATGACATTTTTATTTGTTCTTTTCTCATTCTTCGATTCAGAAACTACTGACTGAAGAGGAAGCCAGATCTTCTTGAGATGAACCAGGTAACGCAACACAAGTTTTTATAATGAATACGTCTTCAGATCTTTTCCTTAAAGATCCGAAGCCATTTACTTGCCAGGGTAACTATACACCAGGAAAAGGAATGTCCAGGACAGACAAATTTTTTGAAGATTGTGAGATACAGGATCTGAGCTGCCAGGAATAATAAGAAACCCAAAATGCCATAAATAATTTTCTGGTTAAAGTGAATGTCTATGGATACCAGGTAATAAATGGAGTATTATATCAAAAACATTTTTAGAGAAGGTCCAATAAGACTGCAGACCTGTCCTATAGTTTATTCCTCAGTTCCCAACTGTATATTGAATAGAGAGACTGAGCTTCCAGAAGAATCCTCCCATTTGTTGTCCAACTCATGGAATAAGAGCCATGATGGTAGGAAAAGCTGAGTGGAAGCCTCTGAAACTACCAGAGTCTGAGCTGAAGGAGTAGGTCACAAGCAATACTGTATCCCAAAAGGAATTTCAGAGATTAGCACTACCCTCCAAGGCTTAAAGGAAAGAAGAGTGGTATTCTCTAGTATGTCCACGTTTAGTTTTTTGGCACCCCCAGAAAACCAGATGAAATGTGGCAGATGACCGTAGACAAACATAAGCTTAAACAGGTGGCAGCTTCAAGTACAGATGCTATTTCCAGATGTGGCATCTCTGTTGGAGAAAAACAAAATGGCCTCAGGCACTTGCTCTGCAGCTATTGATCTAATAAATATATTCTCTATCTCCATCAACAGAGAAGACAAAAAGATCAAAACGGAAAAGGACAGCATTATACTTTAACTGTCCTGCCCGAGGACCAAGCTAACTCTCCTGTTCTCTGTCAAAATGCAATCCACAGGGCCTCGATCATCTTGACATTACACAGAAAATATTAACATTCTTCTATATTGATGACATTGTACTAATTGCAGGAACATGGCAAATACTACGGATGCCCTGAAAAGATACATTATTTTGGAAGGTGCAAGAATATACAGGAGCCTTCACATCAGTGAGATTTTAAGGACTGCAGTGGTCTGGGGCATTGTTATTATATCCCCTCTAAGGTAGAAGACACATTGTTTCAACACTTATCTCCTATACTAAGTGTTTGACTATCTCATTGAATTTTGAAGGCAATATATGTCATTCTTAGAAATATTAGTAGTACACATCAAATCTTACCATGTATCAAGTGACTTAGGACACTGACAATTTTGAGTAGGACACAGGCTGCAAGCTGCAAATTTCTTACTACTCAGGTTGTATGACCCAAAAGTTCCAATGCTGCTAAAGGAATCCAAAGAAGGATATCATGGATGATTACAATCCTTGGCAAGCCCAAATAGAAGAGAAACAGTGCAGACATCTAGCAAGGCCAAGCCTTGTGCAGCAGAGCCTACTCGCCATTCGAAAAGTAGATTCTGCTGTGCCTTAGTAGAACTGGGCCTTAATAAAGGTAGAGCCGGGGGATCATGGGAAGATGGCAGCATGAGTAGTTCAGAGGAAATCTCCTCCCCAAAACATATATTTATGAAAATACAATAAATACAACTATTCCTAAAAGAGACACCAGTGGATGCAGTACAATAGCCAGGATACATCTACATCTGTGAGAACTCAGCATCTCACGAAGAGGCTAAGATACAAGCCGCGGCCTGGTGGGAACCGAACGCTCCCCAACCCCAAAACCGGATGGGAATAAAGGAGTCAGAATGGGGAAGGAGTGAAAGCCCAGGACTGCTAAACAACCAGCTCTAGAAATCTGCACCCAGAACGCAGACACAAGGTGCATGGGGTGCTGGATATTAGAGAAATGGAAAAGCAAAACCTGTGCGCAGGTCCCCACAACCAGCGCCCCTGAGACAAAAGAAAAGTGAGTGCTTTCTGCAAGTCTTAAAGAGACAGGGACCCCATAGCTGGACGAAGTTGCCCCGGCACACTCAGCCAGCAGCTGGGAATTCCAGGGAAACTTAGGCACCCTAAACCCTGGGGAGGCAGGGCAGCTCTGAAGCCCTTCACAGCACTAAGCAGCCTGCCAGTCATTCCTCCAACTGGCGCGGACCCCAGCACACCAGCCCAGTAGTGGGAGAGTGGCAGCACACGCCGGGGGCAGAGGCGCTGGAAGGGACCAGAAGCAGATCCATGCGCCAATGGCGCCAGAGGGAACCAGGACAGGCTTGTGTGAGCCCACAGCAGCGCGACCGAACAGACCGGGTGCGGCTCGCGCACACCAGCAGCAGTGGAGCCAGAGGAGCCCAGTAGAGGCCCGCGCGCACCTGCAGCGGAGCCAGAGGGAGCAGGCGTGCTCCCAGCAGCTGACCGGAATCCCAGCCCAACACACAGCCGCCCGGGCCAAACCCAAAGGCCACTGTTACCACACATCTGCCCAGCAGGGGTGCTGCTAGCACAGAAGAGCGCACCTGGAATGCCTGCCACTCCCCGTAGGGCTCCATGCTGTTCTGATGGAGACCCCGCCCACAGCAGCTTAGGGGACTAACCTGGTGGTTGCTCCAGGAGTGCGGGTAACTGTCACAGGTGGCTGAGAAGGGCAAGGCATCCAGCAAGCAGGAAAGGACTTTCTTCTCCCAGCTGACACACCTGCAACCTGCCTACAGCCACCGCTGTCACCATGAAAAGGCAAAAAAATTTAGTCCAGTCCAAGATAGTTACAACACCTGAGAAAGGATCTGCAGAGGTAGACCTAACCATTCTCCCTGAAAAAGAATTCAAAATAAAAATCATAACCATGCTGACAGAGCTGCAGAGAAATGTGCAAGAGCTAAGGGATGAAGTCTGAAGGGACATTACAGACATCTGGAGAGAGATTACAGAAGTGAAACAAACTCTGGAAGGATTTATAAGCAGAATGGATAAGATGCAAGAGGCCACTGATGGAATAGAAACCAGAGAACAGGAACACATAGAAGCTGACGCAGAGAGAGATAAAAGGATCTACAGGAATGAAACAATATTAAGAGAACTGTGTGACCAATCCAAAAGGAACAATATCCGCATTATAGGGGTACCAGAGGAAGAAGAGAGAGGAAGAGGGATAGAAAGTGTCTTTGAAGAAATAATTGCTGAGAACTTCCCCAAACTGGGGGAGGAAAGAGGTGCTCAGACTACAGATGCACACAGAACTCCCAAGAGACGGGACCCAAAGAGAATAACACCAAGACACATAATAATTAAAATGGCAAAGATCAAGGACAAAGACACAGTATTAAAGGCAGCCAGAGAGAGAAAAAAGGTCATCTACAAAGGAAAACCCATCAGGCTATCATCAGACTTCTCAACAGAAACCTTACAGACCAGAAGAGAATGGCATGATATATTTAATGCAATGAAACAGAAGGGCCTTGCACAAAGGATACTGTATCCAGCACGATTATCATTTAAATATGAAGGAGGGATTAAACAATTCCCAGACAAGCGAAAGCTGAGGGAATTTGCCTCCCACAAACCACCTCCACAGGGTGTCTTAGAGGGACTGCTCCAGATGGGAGCACTCCTAAAAAGAGCACAGAACAAAACACCCAACATATGAAGAATGGAGGAGAAGGAAAAAGAAGGAAAGAAATATTCATCCGACTGTGTTTATAACAGCTCAATAAGTGAGTTAAGTCAGACAGTAAGGTAGTAAACAAGCTAACCTTGAACCTTTGGTAACCATGAATCTAAAGCCTGCAATGGCAATAAGTACATATCTTTCAATAATCACCCTAAATGTAAATGGACTGAATGCACCAATCAAAAGACAAAGAGTAATAGAATGGATATAAAAACAAGACCCATCTATATGCTGCTTATAAGAGACTCACCTCAAACCCAAACACAGGCACAGATTAAAAGTCAAGGGATGGAGAAAAATACTTCATGCAAACAACAGAAAGAAAAAAGCAGGTGTTGCAATACTAGTATCAGACAAAATAGACTTCAAAATAAAGTAACAAGAGATAAAGAAGGACATTACATAATGATAAAGGGCTCAGTCCAACAAGAGGATATAACCATTATAAACATATATGCACCCAATACAGGAGCAACAATATATGTGAAACAAATACTAACACAACTAAAGGAGGAAATAGAATGCAATGCATTCATTATGGGAGACTTTAACACACCACTCACTCCAAAGGGCAGATCCACCAAACAGAAAGTAAGTAAGGACACAGAGGCACTGAACAACACACTAGAACAGATGGACCTAACAGACATCTACAGAACTCTACATCCAAAATCAACAGGATACACATTCTTCTCAAGTGCACATGGAACATTCTCCAGAATAGACCACATACTAGGCCACAAAAAGAGCCTCAGTAAATTCCAAAAGATTGAAATCCTTAGGAGGCGGAGCCAACATGGCGGTGTGAGTAGGACAGAGGGAATCTCCTCCCAAAAACATATATATTTTTGAAAATACAACAAATACAACTAATCCTAAAAGAGAGACAAGAAGACACAGGACAACAGCCAGACTACATCCACACGTGCGAGAGCCCAGCGCCTGGTGAAAAGGATAAGATACAACCCCCGGCCCGGCGGGACACGAGCACGCTTCCCTCCAGCTCCCGGCGGGAGGGAGAGGGAGCCCAGGACTGTTAAACACCCAGCCCCAGCCACCTGCACCAGAGCACAGACACAGTGCATGCATGGAGGGCTGGAAACTAGGGAAACAGGGCAGCAAGACCTCTGAGAGGGTTCCGAAGCTGATGCCCCTGTGACAAAGAAAAGTGAGTGCTTTTTGAAAGTCTTAAAGGGACAGGGACAGAACAGCTGGATGAAAACAACACAGGTCACAGCCCAGTGGCTGGAAATTATAGGGAAAACTGGGTGCACTAACCCCCTGGGCAACAGCTCTGAGACCCCTCACAGAGGTAAACAGCCAAACAGCCCCCCGTCCATTACCCCTCTGGGCGCTGAGAAAGAAGAGAAGCAGCCTAAGGCTGGTCACGCCCTCAGAAAGGGAGCCTCTTCCACTAGGGCCGGGCAAGACACAAAGACCCAATCTACACGCAATTACCCAACACAAGCCACTAGGGGTCGCAGTTGTCCCAGTAAAGAAAGGCCAGTAGCAAGTGAAAAGTTTGGCCCTCCCAGCTGACAGTCAATAGCACCTGTCAACATGAAAAGGCAAAAAAATATGATCCAGACAAGACTAACCCAGACAGCTTCGGCATCTGCTACATCTTCCCCTGAGAAGGAATCTGGGGAGATAGACTTAGCCAGTCTTCCTGAAAAAGAATTCAAAACAAAAGTCATAACCATGCTGATGGACTTGCACAGAAATAGGCAAGAACTAAGGAAGGAGAATACAGAAATAAAACAAGCTCTGGAAGGACTTTAAAACAGAATGGATGAGATGCAAGAGACCATTAATGGGCTAGAAAACAGAGAACAGGAACACAGAGAAGCTGATGCAGAGAGAGATAAAAGGATCTCCAGGAATGAAAGAATTCTAAGAGAGCTGAGTGACCAATCGAAACGGAACAATATTCGGATTATAGGGGTACCAGAAGAAGAAGAGAGAGAAAAAGGGATAGAAAGAGTCTTTGAAGAAATAATTGCCAAAAACTTCCCCAAACTAGGGGAAGAAATGGCCTCTCAGACCACAGAGGTACACAGAACTCCCATGACAAGGGATCCAAGGAGGGAAACACCAAGACACATAATAATTAAAATGGCAAAGATCAAAGACAAAGTATTAAAGGCAGCCAGAGAGAAAAAAAAGGTTACCTACAAAGGAAAACCCATCAGGCTATCATCAGACTTCTCGATAGAAACTGTACAGGCCAGACGAGAATGGCATGATATACTTAATGCAATGAAACAGAAGGACCTCGAACCAAGACTACTGTATCCAGCACAAATATCATTTAAATATGAAGGAGGGATTAAACAATTCCCAGACAAGCAAAAGTTGAGGGAATTTGCCTCCCACAAACCACCTCTACAGGACATCCTACAGGGACTGCTCTAGATGGGAGCACTCCTAAAAAGAGCACAGAACAAAACACCCAACATATGAAGAAGGGAGAAGGAGGAATAAGAAGGGAGAGAAATAAAGAATCATCAGACCGCGTTTATAATAGCTCAACAAGCGAGTTAAGTTAGACAGTAAGATAGTAAAGAAGCTAACCCTGAACCTTTGGTAACCACAAACTTAAAGCCTGCAATGGCAATAAGTACATACCTTTCAATAATCACCCTAAATGTAAATGGACTGAATGCACCAATCAAAAGACACAGAGTAATAGAATGGATAAAAAAGCAAGATCCATCCATATGCTGCTTACAAGAGACTCACCTCAAACCCAAAGACATGCACAGACTTAAAGCCAAGGGATGGAAAAAGATATTTCATGCAAACAACAGAGAGAAGAAAGCAGGTGTTGCAATTCTGGTATCAGACAAAACAATTCAAAATAAAGAAAGTAAAAAAAGACAAAGAAGGACATTACATAATGACAAAGGGCTCAGTCCAACAAGAGGATATAACCATTATAAATATATATGCACCCAATACAGGAGCACCAACATACCTGAAACAAATACTAACACAACCAAAGGAGGAAATAGAATGCAATGTGTTCATTCTAGGAGACTTCAACACACCACTCACTCCAAAGGACAGATCCACCACACAGAAAATAAGTAAGGACACAGAGGCACTGAACAACACACTAGAACAGATGGACCTAATAGACATCTACAGAACTCTACATCCAAAAGCAACAGGATACACATTCTTCTCAAGTGCACATGGAACACTCTCCAGAATAGACCACATACTAGGCCACAAAAAGAGCCTCAGTAAATTCCAAAAGATTGAAATCCTACCAACCAACTTTTCAGACCACAAAGGCATAAAACTAGAAATAAATTGTACAAAGAAAGCAAAAAGGCTCACAAACACATGGAGGCTTAACAACATGCTCCTAAATAATCAATGGATCAACGACCAAATTGAAATGGAGATCCAGCAATATATGGAAACAGATGACAACAACAACACAAAGCCCCAACTTCTGTGGAACGCAGCAAAAGCAGTCTTAAGAGGAAAGTATATAGCAATCCAGGCATATTTAAAGAAGGAAGAACAATCCCAAATGAATAGTCTAATGTCACAATTATAGAAATTGGAAAAAGAAGAACAAATGAGGCCTAAGGTCAGCAGACGGAGGGACATAATAAAGATCAGAGAAGAAATAAATAAAATTGAGAAGAATAAAACAACAGCAAAAATAAATGAAACCAAGAGCTGATTCTTCGAGAAAATAAACAAAATAGATAAGCCTCTAGCCAGACTTATTAAGAGAAAAAGAGAGTCAATTCACATCAACAGAATCAGAAACGAGAAAGGAAAAATCACAACGGACCCACAGAAATACAAAGAATTATTAGAGAATACTATGAAAACCTATATGCTAACAAGCTGAAAAACCTAGGAGAAGTGGACAACTTCCTAGAAAAATACAACCTTCCAAGACTGACCCAGAAGGAAACAGAAAATCTGAACAGACCACTTACTAGCAATGAAATTGAAGTGGTAATCAAAAAACTACCAAAGAGCAAAACACCCGGGCCAGATAGATTTACCTTGAAATTTTATCAGACATATAGAGAAGACATAATGCCCATTCTCCTTAGTTTTCCAAAAATAGAAGATGAGAGAACACTCCCAAACTCATTCTATGAAGCCAACATCACCCTAATACCAAAACCAGGCAAAGACCCCACCAAAAAAGAAAACTACAGACCAATATCCCTGATGAACGTAGATGCAAAAATACTCAACAAAATATTAGCAAACCGAATTCAAAAATACATCAAGAGGATCATACACCATGACCAAGTGGGATTCATCCCAGGGATGTAAGGATGGTACAACATTCAAAAATCCATCAACATCATCCACCACATCAATAAAAAGAAGGACAAAAACCCCATGATCATCTCCATAGATGCTGAAAAAGCATTCAACAAAATTCAACATCCATTCATGATAAAAACTCTCAACAAAATGGGCATAGAGGGCAAGTACCTCAACATAATAAAGGCCATATATGATAAACCCACAGCTAACATCATACTGAACAGCAAGAGGCTGAAAAGTTTTCCTCTGAGACTGGGAACAAGACAGGGATGCCCACTCTCCCCACTCTTATTCAACGTAGTACTGGAGGTCCTAGCCACGGCAATCAGACAAAACAAAGAAATACAAGGAATCCAGATTGGTAAAGAAGAAGTTAAACTGTCACTATTTGCAGATGACATGATATTATACATAAAAAACCCTAAAGACTCCACTGCAAAACTACTAGAACTAATATCAGAATTCAGCAAAGTTGCAGGATATAAAATTAACACACAGAAATCTGTAGCTTTCCTATACACTAACAATGAACGAAAAGAAAGAGAAATCAGGAAAACAATTCCATTCACAATAGCAAGAAAAAGAATAAAATACCTACGAATAAACCTAACCAAGGAAGTGAAAGACCTATACCCTGAAAACTACAAGACACTCTTAAGAGAAATTAAAAAGGTCACTACAAATGGAAACTCATCCCATGCTCCTGGCTGGGAAGAATTAGTATCGTCAAAATGGCCATCCTGCCCAAAGCAACATACATATTTGATGCAATTCCTATCAACTTACCAACAGCATTCTTCAATGAACTGGAACAAATAGTTCAAAAATTCATATGGAACCGCCAAGGACCCCGAATAGCCAAAGCAATCCTGAGAAGGAAGAAAAAATTCGGGGGGACCTCGCTCCCTAACTTCAAGCTCTACTACAAAGCCACAGTAATCAAGACAATTTGGTACTGGCACAAGAACAGAGCCACAGGCCAGTGGAACAGAATAGAGACTCCAGACATTAACCCAAACATATATGGCCAATTAATATACAATAAAGGAGCCATGGACATACAATGGGGAAATGACAGTCTCTTCAACAGATAGTGCTGGCAAAACTGGACAGCTACATGTAAGAGAATGAAACTGGATCACTGTCTAACCCCATACACAAAAGTAAATTCAAAATGGATCAAAGACCTGAATGTAAGTCATGAAACCATAAAACTCTTAGAAAAAAACATAGGCAAAAATCTCATGGACATAAACATGAATGACTTCTTCATGAACATATCTCCCCGGGCAAGGGAAACAAAGGCAAAAATGAACAAGTGGGACTATATCAAGCTAAAAAGTTTCTGTACAGCAAAGGACACCATCAATAGAACAAAAAGGTATCCTACAGTATGGGAGAATATATTCATAAATGACAGATCCAATAAAGGATTGACATCCAAAATATATAAAGAGCTCACATGCCTCAACAAACAAAAAGCAAATAATCCAATTAAAAAATGGGCAGGAACCTGAATAGACAGTTCTCTAAAGAAGAAATCCAGATGGCCAACAGGCACTTGAAAAGATGCTCCACATCGTTAATCATCAGATAAATGCAAATTAAAACCACAATGAGATATCACCTCACACCAGTAAGGATCGCCATCATCGAAAAGACAAACAACAACAAATGTTGGTGAGGTTGTGGAGAAAGGGGAACCCTCCTACACTGCTGGTGGGAATGCAAATTAATTCAACCATTGTGGAAAGCAGTATGGAGGTTCCTCAGAATGCTCAAAATAGAATTACAATTTGACCCAGGAATTCCACTCCTAGGAATTTACCCTAAGAATGTAGCACTCCAGTTTGAAAAAGACAGATGCACCCCCATGTTTATCGCTGCACTATTTACAATAGCCAAGATATGGAAGCAACCTAAATGTCCATCAGTAGATGAATGGATAAAGAAGATGTGGTACATATACACAATGGAATATTACTCAGCCATAAGAAAAAAGCAGATCCTACCATTCGCAACAACATGGATGGAGCTAGAGGGTATTATGCTCAGTGAAATAAGCGAGGCGGAGAAAGACAAGTACCAAATGATTTCACTCATATGTAGAGTATAAGAACAAAGGAAAACTGAAGGAACAAAACAGTAGCAGAATCACAGAACCCAAGAATGGACTAATAGTTACCAAAGGGAAAGGGACTGTGGAGGATGGGTGAGAAGGGAAGGATAAGGGTGGGGAGAAAGAAAGAGGGCATTACGATTAGCATGCATAGTGCGTGGGGGGCACGGGGAGGGCTGTGCAACACAGAGAAGACACGTAGTGATTTTACAGCATCTTACTACGCAGATGGACAATGACTGTGAAGGGGTATGTGGGGGGGACTTGGTGAAAGGGGGAGCCTAGTAAACATAATGTTCTTCATGTAATTGTAGATTAATGATACCAAAGTAAAAATTAATAATAATAATAAAATAAATAAAGGTAGAGCCGGTCCAGAAGGCAGGATTAAATTATTGGGACAGAGCCTAGATTCCATATTCTCAACCTCTTTTGTACTGATGTCTCTCCTTCAGTGTATGACAAACTCGTTTTTATGACAAACTATGTGAAAAAAATCAGATTTGGTTCAAAGACAGACTGGGTAATATGTTGGTACTAACAAAAAGTGGCCTGCTGCCAAATAGCAACCCTAAAGGAGAGAGGAAAAAGTAAATCATGCCTAATGGACATATCTGTAATCAGTACACTTGATGGTCCAATTTGTAAGCAGAAGTGACTAGAACAAAGGAGGGCATGGACTCCAAGAGTGGAAGACTGCAGACAAGGAGTTCTAGGAAAGAGGTGTATGGGTGGGCTTATGGCGGTGGACACTTTCTTTTCTCTTGTCAGTCAGTGAGCATTCACTACAGAAGAGACTCTCAGCAACCAGGGAAAATAACTTACCTTGTGGAGATTGGCCAGCCTCTCCTTGCCCATCTCAATATTTGCACAATGGGCCCATGAATAGAATAATCATGATGACAAGAGTGGAGACTATGTAAGGGCTCAGTAGTATGTGCTCCCTCTCATCAAGGACGATCCACCCTCTGCCAGTGCTCCAGACCCAAATCTCTAGCCTTTGATATGAAACCATTCCTCCAGGAGAACAACCAACCATTTGGTATGACTGATTACATCAGACCCCTTGTACCCTGGAAGAAGCAATAGATCATCCTTACTGGAACAGACATATTCTCCAGAAATAAGTTGACCTTCCTTATCCTCAGTGTACCCTCCAGCCCCATCCTCTAAGGGCTTACAGAATGTCTAATCTATTGACGTGGGACCCTATCCTTCAGAGGCAGCCAATGTAACAGAACAGTGGGATGTCCTTTAAAAGGCTCGTTGAGGTGGATACCATGATGCACTACTGAAATTCTTCTTCAGGAATGAAGGACATATTCTCTCATGTGCTGGAACTGCTGACAACAGATAACCCTCAGGTGACAGGCCTTTTAAGGAATCATCCCCACCAAAGAGATCCACTCATGACTCCTTCCCAGGGCAGCCACGACTGACTGGCATAAAAGTACAATGACTCAGCCTCCCCACCCCAACTCAGAATTCTGAAGGGCCTTTCCATCTTCCCTGGAGGATGGGGACTTTGCTGGAACTGCATCACAGCATCAGTCCTGGTTGCTGTACATTCCTCCCCTTCCCCAAACGGCGATCCCAAAGTACCGCCTATAAACCTCCTACACACTGATCTCCATCCCAGCATCAGCTTCCAGGGGAACCCAAAATGCAACTCAGATAAGATACCAGTTTCAGAACAACACTTTGTTAAATTGTAGACAATTTCATGTTTTCTAGATGTTAAGAATACACACAGTATAGAGGGATACACATGAGAATATACACATTATGGTGTTCCATCCCTACCAGCTAGAAGACATGTGTCTGAGGATCAAGGGAAGCACATCAGAGTGGTCCTCCTAACCACACCTCCCCAGGAACCCACTGGGAAACTTTGTTTCTAATCGGCATGATTTTAGCCACTACCGGATTAGAATCCTAGCTCAGGGAAGAAAGTAGGAAGCACTTCTGTGAAGGCACACAGTAAGGGTTCTACTAACCCCAAAGCTGTGACTACTGATCAGTTTGCTCTTCATGCTAGTGGGCCAGCGGACACAGAAGGAGTTACTGGAATGGCAAGGGAATTACATGGAGAGCCAAGGTCACCCCCACACAATGGGACCAGGGAGGAGTATGTCTGGAATCCAGGGGATGCCCTGAAGTACTTCTTTATGTTTCTGTTCCAAATTAGATCAGTATAAAAGGGCAGTTGTGGGAACCACAGCCAAATGAGGGCAAAGAAACTACAGGCTTAGACCTCTAGGGAATGAGGTCTACATCATCCCACAGGCCAGCCAACACAGACCAGGTGAAGGACTGACAGAGGGAAAGTAATGGTAGAAAAGGCAGATTTAAACATCCACCAAGGCTTCAGGGAAATTGCTATAATGGATATTGCACCTGTTTCACTAACTCTCTTGCCTTAGACCACTGAGATAGACACCACCATGAAAGGGCCTTCATGACTGATTAGACGTAAATTCCTCTCTCAGCAAAGAATGGATGGAATATTGGTCTCAGGAAAAAGAAAAAGAAAGAAGAGAAAAAGTGTTCCCTTCCTCCCTTTAGTAGTATGAGAGCTGGATCTCGCAGAGATATCCACGAGAGCTGTATCTTACTCTGTGATACAGCTGGGCACAATGTCAGGTGATGCCCACACTCCAGTCCAGTTCCTCCTACCTTCACCCGCCTCTCCCAGCTCTGCACACTTTCTTACCCAATTTGAGCAGCTGCATCTTGACAGGGCCTCGTCTTCTACGTGTGCCTGTCTCTTTCCTTCCCACCAGAGTGTGCTGCCCTGTTGAAGCTGCTGCAGGACCCTAACTGGTGCCCACAGGTACAAATGCATGATCAGGAGACATGGGGAGTGCGCACCCCTGACAATGGGAGGCAAGGGTCAATAGGTGAATTCTTCCCCTATCTTCCCTTTCCCACCCAGGAATAGTTCTGAGACACAATTCATGTAACTTCTCAGAGATGCTGTCCCCATGGCATAAGTAAGGAAACACACCGGTAGTGAGCTGGACAGCACATGCAGACGGGCTCTCCCTCCTGGCCGGCATCACTCACCGTGGTCCCTCACTGTCCCTACCTGAGACTGCATTTCCTAATAAAACAATAGCATCGAAGCTTTATGCCTGCACCACTGTTTTCTTGGGAACTAAGAAAGGCTAAGACAGTTATTGTTGATTTTATTATCGTTGCTTTTGTTGTTACTGCCTAATAGATTTGTTGGAAAGATTATAATCACTAACACATCTAAAGTGCTTAGAAGCAATGCCTAAACACTAGCTATTATCATCAACATTACATTATCATTTTTGTTACCTCCCCAGCCACATTTCCCACCCTGGCCTCTGCCTCTTTCAGACTTTATGTTCTATTAAAATTAAATTTGTCCATAAGTGAGAGGATATGTTTCAAGGTGCTCCTTCTTGCACTGAGTCATGGGTGGGGGTAGAGAAAGTGCTGGAAGTGGCAGGAGAAGGTAGCTGGGGACCATGCTAAGGTGGTCCCCAAAATCTTCAGACTATTCTAAACCTTGCTAATATCCCTCCCTTCAGAAATCATGCATCACTAATAGCTAAAATTAAGCAATGTCACTTTTGAATTTACAGTGTTTTACAATGTTTATTTATACACACACATGTATACACACACATGCATGCACGTGCACACACAATATGTTTTGTCTTCCTGTCTAGACTGAAGAACTTGAATACCCTTCCTAGGGTCCTAATTCAAGCTGAACAGATTCAGGTGTTTGATAAAAGTTTGTTGCTTGACTGCTAGGCACACTGAAGTAGTTTCTTCTCATTGTTCCCTAATGGCATCTTTTCTTGACACTCTGAGTCATTCATCTCACCAGTCTAGATTCACAGCAAGCATGGGCATCTCTAGGGCTTCTTTCCAACAATTGCATGGCTGCTCCTTCTATAATTAAATATGACCTTTTTTAGGCAGAGAAATCTACTGGGGTTTGTTTGTTTGTTTGTTTGTTTGTTTGTTTTTGGTGGGGTTGGGAGTAGTACAAAAGACTCCCAAGAGCTCCTAAGTTTTCATGGAATACTCTGTTTCACCCTACAGCTACCTTGGCCATATATCCCAGCACCATGGATTCTGTCTTGCACGCCTGGGGAGGAATCTATCTGAATGCGATTGCATAGGGATCAGGAGAGAATAGGTCAAAGATGAGAAAGGTGGCAAATACTCCCTCCACATATATCCAATCCCAGACTTTCTGTGTGGTCCACACCTAGTGCTTAGGCTGGGTGTAGGGAATTTACAAGTAAATGATATGAGGTAGGAGGAAAGTTCCTTCCCCACTGCCCCTACATTTTCCTGCAATTACTTTTCTTGTCTATTTCACCAGTGTTCATATCACAAACTGTCTGAATCCAGGACTGGCTCTTGCTCTTGCTATTTTAATTTTCTCTCACCATTCTCAAAATTAAAGGGGCCCTATTTTTATTCCAAACCTGCCTTCCTTGCCCTATCACCAGATTGCTTGGAATATAATCTGTCAAGAGGGAACAAAACCTGCTTTCTCCACCCTTAGTATTGCTGAGCTTTTCATCTTTGCCAGCCAGAGGGGACAGCAGTTGTTAAGGGAGCTTCCTTTGCATATATCAAACTCAAGGCAAGCTGAGACATGCAGGGTTCAACATGTGCTGCAGAGTTTCTTGCCAACTTTGTTACCTTTGTGGCTCCCTTACACTTAGATGAAGGAGTCCCCATCTAAGGAGGGTCTTATCCTTAAGGATGTATAAAAAAATAATTACTCTCCTGGATTCCTTTGATAGTCTCAGATATTTTAGTCCTTGGAAAAAAACTTAAAGACCTTAAGCTCTACTGCTCTAAAAAATGGTAATTTTTAGAAACACAGTTTTGATAATTTGATAATATACACATTCGGAGCTGTACTATTAAGGGTTAAAGGCACAAGGTAAAAAACATTCCATACTTAACCAAAGAAAGTTCTGACTTTCAGCTGCAAGTTAACAAGCCTACCTTTTTGTACCTGAAGACAACAGGGCACTGTCAGTGATGAATGAATGGCAGTAAATTCTGAATTCATTGGAACTCTAAATGCCCCAGAATTTTTGGTGCCCATACACTTTTTCAGAAGAAAGAAGAAAATTACAAAGACACATGTCTTCATCTAGATGATCTCTACACAAACCAAACAACTCTTTCTCTTGCTACAGATTTCCAGTTCCCTCCAATCTCCTATAGCACTGTTCTGTTTAGGTTTATCTGGTTGCAAGAAACAGAAACTCACTCAAATTACTTCAAGTAGTACTGGACTCACTGAAAGGATGAGCAAGCACTGGAGTCCCATGACAAGCAAAATCCAGACCTCAGTGTAGATGATTATGGCTCCAAGGGAGAAGAACTTCATGGATCTTCATTAGAGGGTATAAAATGATCTGTGGCATTGGTGAAAAAAGATGGCATGAGAAGTGAGGCAGAAACTTCCTTTCAAAATCACATGTAACATGAAAAAAAAGCAAATACAACTAATCCTGAAAGAGTGACCAGAAAGAAAACTGCAACAGATGGTCTATATCTGGGGAAAAGAGAAGACCTCACAGAAAAGGGTAAAGTAGCAAAGCCACAACCCGGCAGGACCCAAGCCCTCCCCCCACCCCAGTTCACTGGAGGGAGGAAGATAAATGGAGCGAGGAGGGAGAAGAAGCCCAGGACTGCTAAGCTCCCAGCCCTGGAGATCTTCTCTGAGGGCACAAACCCACATTACATGGTGCTCTGGAGATTAGTGAGATGGATAGCAAAGATAGATGGAATACTCAGAGAGACTGAGATTCCAGTCCCTTGTGGAGAACAGGCACCCACAACCAGCCACTCCAGGACAAAAGAAAGGTGGGCATTTTGAAAGATTTCCCAATAGTGAGAGGGCTGCTAAAGGGGCAAGGATGACAGAACTTCATGCTCAGGAGAAAGGACAGGGGGACAAAATCATCCAGGCACACTCAACCCAGCAGGTCGGGAACTTTCAGGAGCTTCAGGCAATCTATCTCCCTGGCTGGTGACATGCACCAAGGCCCCCCACTGTGACATGCAGCCTGCAGCTCCTTCCTCCCAGCTGGCAACAGCTGGCAACCTGCTGCCCTGCCATCACAGCAGGCCACCTGAAGGGTGGCCCCACCTACAGCAGCTACAAGGTCATAATGCAGAGGCTCCTCCCTCTGCTTGGTCCATTGGCGCTGGCAGAGGCAGGCAGGCACTGCAGCCAGGAAGGAAGAAAGAGCTCTTTCCTCCTGGCAGGTGCAAATAACAGGGAGAGAAAAGCAGGTGTAGCACTACTTGTATCAGACAAAATAGATTTCAAAACAAAGAAACTAACAAGAGACAAAGAAGGACATTACATAATGATAGAGGGATCAGTCCAACAAGGGGATATAATCATTATAAATATCTATGCACCCAACATAGCAACACCTACATATGTGAAACAAATACTAACAGAATTAAAGGGGGAAATAGAATGCAATGCGTTCATTTTAGGAGACTTCAACACACCACTCACTCCAAAGGATGGATAAACTAGACAGAAAATAAGGAAGGACACAGAGGCACTGAACAACACATTAGAACAGATGGACCTAACACACATCTACAGAACACTCCACCCAAAAGAAGCAGGATACACATTCTTCTCAAGTGCACATGGAACTTTTTCCAGAATAGATCACACACTAGGCCACAAAAAGAGACTCCGTAAATTCAGAAGGACTGAAATAGTACCAACCAGCTTCTCAAACCAAAGGTATGAAACTAGAAATAAATTATGCAAAGAAAACAACAAAGCCTACAAACATATGGAGGCTTAACAACATCGTCCTAATCAATGGATCAATGACCAAATAAAAACAGAGACCAAAGAACATATGGACATAAATGAAAACAACAACCCAACTCCCCAAATTCTGTGGGACACAGTGAAGGCCATTCTAAGAGGGAAGTATATTACAATACAGACTTACCTCAAGAAAGAAGAACACTCCCAAATGAACAATAAACCCCTAGCCAGACTTATCAAGAAATAAAGAGAGTGTACACACATAAAAAGAATAAAAAATGAGAAAGGAAAAAACACTACAAACACAACAGAAACACAAAGAATTATTAGAGAATACTATGAAAAATTATATGCTAACAAATTGGATAGCCTAGAAGAAATGGACAAATTTCTAGAAAAATACTGCTCTTCCTCTAAAATCAGGAACAAGACAAGGATGCCCATCCTCCCCACTTTTATTCAGTATAGTACTAGAAGTCCTAGCCATGGCAATCAGACAACACAAATAAATAAAAGGCATCCATATCAGTATTGGAGGAGTGAAACTGTCACTGTTTGCAGATGACATGATATTGTACATAAAAACCCTAAAGAATCCACTCCAATACTACTAGAACTAATAAGTTAATTCAGAAAAGTTGTACAATACAAAATTAATACACAAAAATTTGTTGCATTCCTATATACTAACTGTGAACTAGCAGAAGGAAAAATCAGGAAAACAATTCCATTTACAATTGCATCAAAAAGAATAAAATACCTAGGAATAAACCTAATCGAGGAGGTGAAAGAGTATACTCTGAAAACTACAAGACACTCATGAGAGAAATTAAAGCCCCAGAAATGGAAATACATCCTGTGCTCATGGATAAGAACAATTAATATTGTCAAAATGGTCATCCTATCTGAAATGCCCTACAGATTCAATGCAATCCCTATCATATATGAACAGCATTCTTCAATAAACTAGAACAAATAGTTCAAAATTCATATGGAGCCACAAAAGACCCTGAATAGCCAAAGCAATTCTGAAAAGGAAAAATAAAGCTGGGGGGGTTACACTTCCCTACTTCAAGCTCTGCTACAATACCACAGTAATCAAGACAATTTGGTCCTGGCACAAGAATGGACCCTTAGATAAATGGAATAGAATAGAGATTCCAGATAGAAACCCAAGCATATATGGTCAATTAATATATGATAAAGGAGCCGTGGATATACAATGGAGAAATGACAGCCTCTTCAACAACTCGTGTTGGCAAAACCGGACGGCTACGTGTAAGAGAATGAAACTGGATTATTGTCTAACTCCATACACTAAAGTAAACTCAAAATGGATCAAAGACCTGAATGTAAGTCATGAAACCATAAAACTCTTAGAAGAAAACATAGGCAAAACTCTCTTGAATATAAAAATGAGCAACTTTTTTCTGAACACATCTCCTCAGGCAAGGGAAACAGCAAAAATGACCAAGCAGGACTATATCAAACTAAAAAGCTTCTGTACAGCAGAGGACACCATCAGTAGAACTAAGAGGTGTTCCTACAGTATGGGAGAATAGATTAGTAAATGACATATTCAATAAGGGGTTAGCATCCAAAATATATAAAGAACTCACATGCCTCAACACTCAAAAAGCAAATAACCCAATTAAAAAATGGGCAGAGGATATGAACAGACACTTCTCCAAAGAAGAAATTCAGATGGCCAACAGACACATGAAAAGATCCTCCACGTGTTAATTATCAGGGAAAATGCAAATCAAAACCACAAGATATCACCTCACACTAGTTAGAATGACCAGCATCCAAAAGACAAGCAACAACAAATGCTGGTAAGGATGCAGAGAAAGGGGAACCCTCCTACACTGCTGGTGGGAATGTAAATTAGTTCGACCTTTGTGGAAAGTAATATGGAAGTTCCTCAAAAAACTCAAAATAGAAATACCATTTGACCCAGGAATTCCACTCCTAGGAATTTACCCTAAGAATGCAGGAACCCAGTTTCAAAAAGACATATGCACCCCTATGTTTATTACAGCACTATTTACAATAGCCAAGAATTGGAAGCAACCTAAATGTCCATCTATAGATGAATGGATAAAGAAGATGTGGTACATATACACAATGAAATATTATTCGGCGATAACAAGAAAACAAATCCTACCATTTGCACCAACATGGATGGACCTGGAGGGTATTATGCTCAGTGAAATAAGCCAGGCAGAGAAAGACAAGTGCCAAATGATTTCCCTCATTAGTGGAGTATAACAACAAAGGAAACTGAAGAAATAAAACAGCAGCAGAATCACAGAGTCCAAGAAGGCACTAGCAGTTACCAAAGGGGAGTGGTAGGAGAGGGGTGGATGGGGAGGGGGGGAGAAGGGCATTTAGTGGCATTATAATTAGCACACATAATTTATGAGGGGATCACAGGGAAGACAGTATAATACAGAGAAGACAAATAGTTACTCTATAGCATCTTACTACGTTCATGGACAGTGACTGAAATGGGGTGCGGGCGGGGACTCGATAATATGGGTGAATGTAGTAACCACGATGTTGCTCATGTGAAACCTTCACAAGATTGTATATCAATGATACTTTAATAAAAAATAAATAAATAAAATGATCGGCCATCAACATCACTTTACAACTTATCATATGTCCATGTCTCACCGCCAACTGGCTTCTTCACCTTCTGCTCCCCCACTCTCTCTCCCCAGTGTTAAAGACTTTGCTGACTTAGAATTTGTTCACTCACTTGCTCTCATCTGCTAAGGGGGGAAAGAAGGAAAGAACATGAGGCTCAGCTGTCCACTCCCAATGTTCAATCTCTTGCAATTCCCTGGAACTCCCAGAAGAGTCTGACCTAGCCCCCTTGATTTGTTGCTGTTTTGTTGTTTGCATCAAGCCATGCGTCATAGGTAGCTGACTAGCCTATAGACTGGCTTCCCAGGGTCATGTGACCACCTCTGATCCAATCCATAGTCGTGACACACAGATCATCATATTGCCCTGAAGGACATTTGAACCTAGGAGGGAATCTGATGTGACAGCCACAGTGGCTGACTTGGCCCCCTCAAGCCCATAATTATATTCCCTTATATAGAACTTAGCACTTAATCATGCATAATGTTACATTGTTAACTAGTTTTTTCATGTATTCACATTTCTTACTCTGAGCTAGTATATAAGCTACTTGAAGGCATAGGCCATTTTTTAGAGTTCTGTATTCTCCACAGACCCTGGCATAGGATGAATTTGAACATTAATATTAATTTATTGATTGCATCAGAAACCTAGTGAAAACAGCAAACAAAAATGCGTTATTCTTGGGACAATGTACACTCCATATGTCTTCTAAATAGAAATCTCCATATATCTTCTATATCCTCAAATTCTATATTATAATTATACTATTTACAGTATCTACTTATACACCAACTTGTCCTAACAAGATTTGAGGTTGTATGATCTTTCATTTCCCAATAATAATGCTAAGGCACTAGGAGATTCTGAAAAAACTCATAGGTTAATTTCGTACTACATAAGAAAATATTCAATATAGGTTGAAATAGGAATCTATGTGTAACCCTGAGTCAGTCAAACTACTCTAATATCTTTAGGCATTCTGGTTCTTTGTAATTCTGCTAACATTTAGCCCTTCTGTGTGTACCAGTTGCCTAATGTTTCCTAAAGGCCTAAAAGGAGCCCCAAAAGTGATGTGTTCGTAAAACAGTACAGCTCTTTTCTCTGTGTTCAAGAAGCAACTAGATACAGAAAGATGATGTTGACTTGCTCCACCTCAGAACTCCTAGACTCATAGAATTCCAGAGTTAGAAAAACCCCTGGTAGCTCACTAGCTTTCAAAACTGAGGCAAGATAGTGTAACAGTTTAGACCATGTATTTAGGAGTTTTTCAGGACTGCGGTCAAGCCCAGTGCTACTATTTATTAACTTGTAATTGTGGGAATTAATTAAAATTATTTAAACCAGGAAATTCTCTTCTAGAAAATGAAACCTGCATAAAAAAGAAATAATTTAACCAGGTGTCTGGATCATAGGAAGTATTCAGTAAATGTTAGTTGATTTTAGTCATATAATCTACTTTCCTTAATTTACAAATGAGGAACTTTGAGGCCAGAAAGGTAAAGTGAACTAAGTTTGTACATCTGCATACCAACAAAGGTAGGTCTTAAACAGTGAACAACTGAGCACGCTAATTGAGTGAAGTATTTCTTTTAAAAAAATTAAACTCCTTCCTTGCTCCATATTATAATAAGCAAATGAACAAATGCTCTAAACAAGAAAAGTAAATTACATGTTCTGAGTGTTTTCTCTCTCCTTCTTTCATTCATCTATAGATGGACACTGACCAGACATAAAGTGGCAAATAGAAATATGAATTAATTAAATATGAATTAATAGTCCTGGCTTTGAAGCATTCAAAATTGATTTGAAGAGACAAGAGATAACCCTAATTAACTAATAATATGTTTTCTAACCAAATGCCAGATATGTGGAACAGGTCCAAGGATTTTCTAAGAATGAAGAAGTGAGATATATCAGTTCCCTGGAGCAGTCAGAGAAAACTTCTTGGTAAGACTGGGTCTTAAGATGGGACTCCTAATTGAGCACAGGAGGGAAGAACATGAGCAGGATTGCATTTATTTACTAGAAAGAGAATCACCAAAGTCTCCATTTTCCATCTAACTCTGGGATTTCACAGGAATGTAATCTTTATATCAATAAAATCTTACAGATTTTATTAAATAAAATACAACAGATTTTGGAGAAATAAAATTGTATTTCTTTCAAAGATTATACTTCAAGTCCTTTTCTATTACTCTTGATACATTAAATATTCTCATAAGTAAATGCAAAATGTAAATAATCTAGGGATACAGGTATATGTATAAATGTAGCACTCACAATACTAGGGAAATTCATTGTCGTTAGATAAGCATTTCTTTTTTAACCATTAATTTGCTCAATAAACTGCCTTCTTTTAAATGAATCATTATAAAAATACATTTCAGTCCATCTTCTTAAATTGGTTCCTGGACTCATGTATTCTTTCTTTGGGGGGCATGGCCCCATGGAGAGGGCTCTAATAGCATGTGTGTGTACCACGTTCTGGGCAATGGCACCACATCCTGAGTGCTGTCCCTGACCTGTGTTTCAGGTGTACCCTCAGCAGACTGCCCCAACACTCTGCTAGGCCTCTCTGCTGGGTGGTACAATATGTCAAATGCCCTATGGGTGTAATAAAGTGCTAGTGCTGCAGCTCTGGTGAGTACCATGGGGCTCGAGGCTACTTACTCATGTAGGGTCCTTGTGCCCCCTGGTCCCGCTTGTTCTAGACCCTAAATATACTACTTCCAACTTGCAATGAAATGCTGCTGGGTACACCTGAATTTATGACCTGATGGCTCGTTGAGACCACAAATGATGGGAAGTTCTGAACTCAGAGTTAGAGTAGTGCCCCCATGACCAAGTATTCTGTTTTTTCAAGGTCCTGTGAGGGTGTCAAGAGCTGCTTTTCAAAAGATACTTGCTCGAGAAGCTTAGGAGTGTGCATTTCATTCTCATGCTGATAGGGACTGTCTATCAAATACAATGGCTTCTCACATGAAAGTCGTGTATATACTAGATATTAGTAGGGAAAGGGGCTACCTCTGCAAGCTCTGAGAATTCAGAGGAGTTTAGAGAGCCAACATCTGGAAAACAGGGAACAAAACGTCTCCATCCCATGTGGCAGGACAATTTTTTCCACACACCTGCCTCAGCTGTGCAATCAACTGTCTTTGAAGCTCAGGACTCTATCTAATCCTGAGTTTGGTCTTTTTTCTTATCTCCCAATGCTGGAGATAAGGGCCTCTTTTTAAGCTATTGAAATGGACTTTTAACCTCCTTAATTATCCAGTTTTAACTGCCATTAGCTTTTCATTATCCTTCTAATGACCATCAATACAACTTAATAACAACCATCCAACTCTATTTTCCTTGTATGAATTTTTTCCCTTGCACTTTTTAAATTCCTAAACCATTGCACCATAACATTCTCTCAATTCACCAGGGAAACTTTTTGCAATTAGGCCATCTTCTGCAGAGACTATCTGTGCCACCACATACCACCCAGGACAGGTTGTTGGGAGAGGTCATTGAGAAGATGTGACTGCCAGTTGACCAGCGAGCTGGACCCTAGCAGTCAAGAGGCTTCTCACCCACTCCCTGGTCTTTGGAATGTGCATTCAGCTTGCATTCCCTCATCCCAGAAACTGCCCCAAGGACATACCCAGAGATAGTGATACGGTGTTGAGACCGTCTAGATGGTATACATGACTGAATCCAGTTAAGGCCCCTATACAAACTTTTAAGATTTAGCAAGTGAGTGTGGAGACCTACTAGTCTTTCAAGCACTCAAGACAAGCCTCATGGATAAGTTTCCTTGCTTATTAAACCTGCCACCTACCAATCTGGAGTGGTTTGCCTTTCTTCAGTCTCTCCCTGCCCTCCACATATGGGGGTGGGTTCCCAAGATCTGGGAAGCTCTTAAGCAGCTTGCATACCAACAGAGCATCCTCACTGCCAACCAAGCAGTGACTGATCCAGTCCCCAAACTGTACCTTAATACCTGTTTTCTTCAAGCATTCCTGGAACCACTATGTCAGCTGGGTCCTCTGGCAGATGCTGAGACAGAGTTAAGAATGCTGATTGAAGAGTAATACTGTGAAAAGAAAAGGAAGGAAGTGGGATTGGACAGGAGGAGATGGCAGTCCATAACGCATATTGGGCAAAGTTTCTGCCCACACAGTGAGAATCTTTGAAGCAAAGATCCCCCTTTCAGGGAGTCCCAGCTCAAAGATTAAGGTGGACCTGAAGAAATAAACAGCAGGGGGCTGCTGGTGAACCGCACTCCTTACAACTGAACAAGTCCTTTCTTGAGGGGGAATCTAAGCAATGATCTCTGTGTCTGCTGCTAGGATAGGTAAAACAATATTTCACCCTATATGTGGGCCTGAACACACATTGACCTACTTAAGGCGAAACTGCCCCTACTGGACATTTGGGCAAATTCTACATGGCTGAATGAGGCTCTCAACCCTCTTTCATCAACAAAAGACTCTTATTCCGGTGTGTACCCAGATATCTCTTGCCATGTCAAAGGAGAGTGGGAATAACCTTAGGGAGATAACTATGTTTAAACAGTACCCTGACCTTTGAAATTACATCCTGTTTTCTAACTAGCTTGCTCTGAACAGGAAGTCAAATGGCTTACAGTTGGGTCTACCAAAAAAACTAAGTCATGGCTTCAAGGTCTCCAATCAGACTCTGAGATGTCAAACAGCTCCCAATTTGGCATTTTGCAGGTTAAACTACATCAGTCCTAGTAAAAATTGCTTAAGATAAAATAACAGTGTAAGCTCTGACTTTATGATGTTTGTAGTATTTCTGAGCATTCACGGAAAATTCTACGATGCTGAAACCACAGTGGGAAAGACAATCACATTACAAGGCTCTGCTTGAGCTTTTGCTCAATGGAGCAGCTCCTCCAGAGTTAAAAACAACATCATTTTCAGGTGCTGCCCCATTTGTTGACATTTAGGGAAGCTTTGGATATTCACAAGAGTGAATCTGTAGGCCACAAGAACTCAAGTCTCTTCTTCTCCCAAGGAGAAGTGTTATGGATTTAAGAATATGTCTAACCTGGATAGAAACAATACTTAACTGTAATTAAGTTAATGCTAATGTTATTAAATAATGATGTGGTTCAGAAGCTTGAGAAGGTGCTTTCCAGAAAGTGAAAGAAGGTGTGGTGATACCTGGAGATAGGGAGGTGAGGGCCCTGGAGAGAAAGAAGGAACAACAGGTTATTGGCTGCTCTATGGCCCCATAAAGGAACAGAGATCTAGAAAGAGATTGGAAGAATCAGGGCTGGCTAAATGAAGTGACACCTGCGCTCAAGGAGGACCACATGGCACCATGGGACACTGACCGTGGACATCTTACTTCAGAATTCTGGGGTCACCAGTGGGGCTCAACAAACCAGAAGAAAAATCAGTTTTTTCCTAAGGTGAAGTGAAACGATTAGTTACTTCCCACATGCCCAAAGACCATAGAAAGTGAGCTCAGTAGGGCTCTTGGGGTAAAAATAAGGCTGACTCTCAAGAAAGGCCAGTGACCTCAAAGTCAGAACACAAGAAGCAGCTCAGGAATAGCTGCATAATATGTGGGTCACAGTGAAAAATGAAAATGTGGAAACTCTTGCTCAAAAATTATTAAGAATTTCAAAATGCAACAACTGAGCATTAAGCCAAATACAAGGAACAGGCTTCAAAGCCATGAATCCACCCCTGACAAAACTGACTGTATTAGTTATTTATTGCTTGGGGAAGAGAATTAGGCCCTAACTTTGATGAGAAGAGCATCAAAAAGCTAGTGGGCATATTTTGAAATTTGTACAGCTGTCCTCTGGTCAGAAACCATTTATATTCCTTCCAAAATGGACTCACCTCCCAAGACCTTTCAAAAGCTTTAATCTTTTATGTCATCAACTCAAAATCCAAAATATTTGCATCTAAATCAAGCCAAATGAGCATGACCAAAAATTTGTTAATCTACTCTACATAATAAATTGCCCCCAAATTTAGTGATTAAGGTAATAATCATTTATTATTTCAGTTTCTGTGGTCAGAAATTCATGAGTAGCTTACCTGGGCAGCCTGGCTTAGGAACCTTCATAAAGCTATAGCCAAGATGTCAGTGAGGGCTGCGTCATCTGAAGGCCAGACTGTGGCTGGACAATCCATTCCAGATGACTCACTCACATGACTATTGGCAAGAGGTCTCAATTCCTAGCCACATGGGTCTTTCCATCAGGCTGCTTGAGTGGAGAAACAGGCTTTCCCCAAAGCAGATGATCCAAGAAAGATAATAAGAGGAAGTTACAATGCCTTTTATATCTCAATTTCAGAGATCACACACCATCACTGCCACCATATTCTGTTTGTTAGAACCAAGTCATTAAAAACATCCCCACTCAAGGAAAGGGCAATTAAGTGCCACATCTAGAACTGAAGGAGAGTTATCAAAGAATTTGAGGACCTATTTTAAAACCACCTCACAGACCAATCCATACTTACACAGAGCATTCTTTCGCTCAAGAGTACCTTCCTACAAGAATACTATTTATAGTTGCATAAAAAAGCATTAGACCCAAAATGGATCCTACAGCCCAACAATGGTCATAGAAAAGAGCTCCCTGACATTCTTTGTGTTAAAAATCCATTTCTCCCTTTCACTATCAACCATTCTGTCTGGACTTGCTTAAACCAGCCTTGGTCTGTGTTGAGTTGGAAGAAGTGTCTGTGACCCTGAAACAGAAGGAAGATGGTTATTTGGGCATTATGTCTGCAACATGACTTCATGAATATCACAGACCTAACAGAACAGGCCAGTGAGTAGAAGAAGAAAAAGACCACTGCTTAGGGCTGCAGAAAGCCAGGCTCCCACCAAGAAGAACATGCCTGTGGGAGGGGAGTTTTCTTTTACATCCCTCCTACTCCTCTTTCTGTACTTTCTCTCTTCTAACCTAGATTCTCTTCCCTAAATACTATCCTCTGATGTGAGGAAAAACAGCCTTGAAGTGGCCCAAGAATAACCTCAGGTATCTGTATGCCCAGGTTTGCAGTCAGTGATATAAACACCAATAGGGGTCAGGATCTCCAAATCACCAAGGACTGGTGAGAGATAAATGAGGAGCAGCACAATGGGTCAAGAAGTCTGTGGGGAAAACTAGAAGCCAAAGGAGGAAAATCCTAAGAAAGTACTTAATGAAATTTTTAAAAATGATGATAAAGAGGTACAAACTTCTAATTATATTTTAAAAATAGTCACAGGGATGGAAGTACAGCACAGACTACATAACCAATAATATTACAATATCTTGGTATAGTAATGGGGGTAACTACACTTACCATGGTGAGCATTTAGTAATGTATGTAATCATCAAATCATTATGTTTTACATCTGAAACCAATATAATGGTGTGTGTCAACTGTATTCCAATAAAAAACAAAAATAAATTTGAAATGATGAGATATGAAGATGAAATGATGAGGCAACATCTGACAATGTACTTGGATAATAGTTTTCTAATGAAGATAATAAAAGTCAGAAAGATACTTGATAGTATGGTAGAAAAAACATTAAAGTTAACATCAGTCATCTTGAGTTAATAATGTTGGTTTTGCAATATTCTATTTGTGTGATATTAGACAAAGCATTTTATCACTTTTAATCTCATGGTCTGAGGGAAAGAGAGAAAGGGGGAGGTAGAGAGACAAAGAGAAAGAGAGTTTGAGATTATATGAGATTGTTTCTGCCCCAATTCTCTCACAGGATGTTCTAAGGAGCAAATAATATATAACAAGAGTCTAAACTGCATATCTTCAATGAATGACATATCTAGAAATGTCTTTCTACACATGTAGGAAAACACCTGTACCTTGGAGGTTAGAGTAGACTGAATGTTTGTGTCCTTACCCCCACATCACATTCATATGTTGAGATCTAATGGCCAATGTGATGGTATTTGTAGGTGGGGCCTTTGGGAGGTAATCAGGTCATGAGGGTGGGGACCTGATAAATGGAATTAGTGCCCTTATAAGAAGGGGCCACAGAGTTAGCCAGCCCTCTCTCTGCCATGTGAGGATGTGAAAAGACAGCAGTCTATGAGGGCTTTCACCAGAACGTAACCATGCTGGTACCCTGATCTCAGACTTCCAACATTTACAACTGTGAGAAATGATTTCTATTGTTTATAAATAGCCACTCAGTCTAAGGTAATTCGTTTTAGCAGCTCAAAGTGACCAAGACAACAAATCAAGTGATCAAGAAAAGAAATGCCTGTCAATTAACCTCTCAGGCAGTGCAAGACTTCCAGTCAATCTCCCAGCTTTACTCTATAAAGGGACTTCATCTCCTTTGTCAGTCTCACCTTGAAAAATCCTGGGGTAAAGCCCAGAATTTTGGAATTCTTGAATTTTGTAGCCAAACCTGGACCTAGGAACTGTGAACAGACAGGAACAGTGCTTTCATTTAAAAGGGAGCCACACTAGATTGTTTAGGGCCCAGAAACCTATGACATGTGAGGACACACACATAGATTAGAACCAGGGGAATGGAGAAATAGGCATTTCCAAAAGAAGAGTGCTACACATCTGAGAAGAAGGAAGAAATTCTCGGCAAATAAAACAATAGTTGTACTTTTCAGAAAATAATTAAATGAAAGCTCAAGCAAAGTAAAAAGCTGAGATCATTAAAGAGAATGGAAAATATAAGGGCAGGCCATCCATGCCCTAGCTTCAAAAAGCTAAGAAATGTACAGGGAGAATGCGCCACACCCTCTGAGTTTGATCACATATAGAGCAAAGCTACTGCCGTCCCAATATGGGCAATGTCACGTGAGAAGAGGCTAGGGAAGGGAAGGACTCCACGCCACAGCAGTAGGAACACCATGAGCTAGCTGGGCAGACAGGCACTTGGGAGCTCTCAGGGTGACCCTTGGATGAGATTGGAGGTATCTGAGAACAGAGACAGTAGAGACTGCTAGTACTGCCATGAGTCAGAACAAAAATGTCACATTGATTTATGCCTTAATTATATTGCCTAGGCTGCTGTTGCTTGGAAAACCATTGACTACTGAAATAATAATGCCAAAGAGCTAAACAAATTAAAAGTATCCATTTTGGAAATGATAGGAAACATCTATTAAAAGGAGACAGAAGAGAACCAATATTTATAAAACAACTACCATATGCAAGCTCTGTACCAGGAAATTTACATTAGATCTCACTTAACCTTCTCAAACCCTCTATGTGACTATAGAATATAAGCTCTGTGAGGGCTGAGTTTTTGTCCATTTGGTTCATAGCTGTATCCTAAAATGACACCTGCAACTTAGAGTGCACTCAATAAAGATTTGCTGCAAAAAATAAAATAAATATAATTGTCTCCATTTCTCAGATGATAAAACTGAGATTCAGGTATAGTAATTAAATTGCTGAAAGTGATACAGCTAACCAAGATTTCAAACCCAATCTGTCTGACACCATCAAAACCTACCTCCTTGGAAGTCATTTTCTATTAAAAACAGAACTTTCATAACAATTCCAACTCCATTTATTATTTGATCTCTGCACACTTCCAAAAAGAAATGGAAGGACCTAGTACAAGATTTGTCTTGCTATTTATTTCATCTTTCACAAAGATAAGGAAACAGATACTCCACATTTTGACCAATAATAAAATAGTAGTGCATGAGACAGTCATGCCAGAAATCTTAAGAAGATATTTAATATGCCATAACAAATTATGAGAATCTTGGTATAACTGGACATGTACCAGACACTTCCTAAATATAACTGAAATCCCAGGGTTAGACTATCTAAAAGGGAAGATACTTTCCCAGGATTAAAGATTGTCAAAAGGAAAATTCTACCATTGCAAATTTCCATGGAAATTTTTGAAAGGGTAAGATATTTAAAACACAAAATGAAAAGTAAACAAACAAAAACCCTGAACTGCACCCCTATCACAAGCCTAGAAATGATAGCCAGTAACAGTTTGCCTCTGAGAAGGCACTGGAGCATGGAGAGGGACCCTTCAGAGGCACAAGCATGCAAGAACCAGTGGAAACTGAGAGTGGAATGGAATTCTGAGAAAACTCCTCCTGCAGCCTCAGAGCCCACACGGGCACAATGGTCAGCGGTCTGATGCTGAAGGAACTTGAGGTCTGTGGTAGACTCAAGGTAACTATGAAAACAACCCCAAAAAATGTTTAACTATTACCTACATTAACTCAGCCACCCCACACTGAAAGACTGAAAGAAGAAGACTGCCCATATTCAGGCATAAATTCTATTTTCCTCAGTCTCAGTATTCTACACACAATGACCAGGATGGAAGAAAAAAATTTGAGACATATAAAAAAGAAATGCACATTCACATATTGTCATGGGATAAAGTAATCAAAACAGCAAAACCAAGTGAGAATCCAGCTGGTGGAACTACCAAAAGTGAATTTTTTAATAATAATTAGTAATATGTTAAAATAACTAGCAGAAATATGGACATTGTGCATGAACAAATGAGGAATTTTGAAAGAAATATGGCTACTATTAAATCAAATGGAAGTGCTAGAAATAAAAATACAATTATTAGAGATGAAGAATTCCTTTCAGCATTTTATGAGTGGACATTAGACTATGTGATTTGAAAAAAGATAAAGTATCCAAATGGAAAAACAAAGAGTGCAAAAAAAGAACACAGCACAGAGCATTCAAGAGCTGTGGAAAAAATATCAAATAACCTAACATACTTAAAATTGGAACCCCCAAAGTGGAGGAGTAAGAGAGAGAAATAGAAGAGGAAACATAGGAAAAATAATAGCTGAGAATTTTCCAAAATGAGTGAAAGACAACAAACCATGAATACGGAAACCTCAGAGAAATCAAAGCAAGACACATTTTTTTATTAAAGTATCACTGATATACAATCTTATGAACGTTTCACATGAGCAATATTGTGGTTACTATATTCCCCCCTATTATCAAGTCTCCACCACAGTCACCACTGTCCATCAGCATAGTAAGATGCTATAGAGACATTACTTGTCTTCTTTGTGCTGTACTGCCTTCCCCATGACCCCCCTACATTATGTGTGCTAACCGTAATGCCCTTTAATCCCCTTCTACCACTCTCCCTACCCGCCCTACCCACCCCCTTCCATTTAGTAACTGCTAGTTCTTTCTTGGGTTCTGTGAGTCTGCTGCAGTTTTGTTCCTTCAGTTTTTGCTTTGTTGTTATACTCCAGAAATGAGTGAAATCATTTGGTACTTGTCTTTCTCCACCTGGCTTATTTCACTGAGCATAATACCCTCCAGCTCCATCCATATTGTTGCAAATGTTAGAATTGTTTTCTTTTTATGGCTGAATAATATTCCATTGTGTATAAGTACCACATCTTCTTTATCCATTCATCTACTGATGGGCACTTAGGTTGCTTCCATTTCTTGGCTTTTGTAAATAGTGCTATGATAAACATAGGGATGCATAAGTCTTTTTCAAACTGGGATCTTGTTTTCTTTGGGTAAATTCCTAGGAGTGGAATTCCTGGGTAAAATGCTATCTCTATTTTTAGTTTTTTAAGGAACCTCCATATTGCTTTCCACAATGGTTGAACTAATTTAAATTCCCATCACAGTGTAGGAGGGTTCCCATTTCTCAACATTCTCGGCAGCATTTGTTGTTCCTAGTCTTTTTGATGTTGGCCATCCTAACTGGTGTGAGGTGATATCTCACTGTGGTTTTAATTTGCATCTCCCTGATGATTAGCAATATGCAGCATCTTTTCATGTGCCTGTTGGCCATCTAAATTTTGTCCTTGGAAGAGTGTCTGTTCAGATCCTCTGCCCATTTTTTAATCAGGTTATTTGCTTTTTGGGTGTTGAAGCATGTGAGTTCTTTATATATTTTGGATGTTAACCCCTTGTCAGATATGTCATTTATGAATATATTCTCCCATACAGTAGGATGCCTTTTTGTTCTACTGATGGTGTCCTTTGCTGTACAGAAGCTTTTCATTTTCATGTAGTCCCATTTGTCCATTTTTGCTTTTGTTCTCCTTGCCTGAGGAAATGCATTCAGGAAAAATTTGCTCTGTTTTCTTTTAAGAGTTTTATGGTTTCATGACTTACATTCAGGTCTTTGATCCATTTTGAGTTTACTTTTGTGTATGGGAATAGACAATAATGCAGTTTCATTCTCTTACATGTAGCTGTCCAGTTTTGCCAACACCAGTTGTTGAAGAGACTGTCATTTCCCCATTGTATATCCATGGCTCCTTTATCATATACTAATTGGCCATATATGTGTGGGTTTGTATCTGGCCTCTCTATTCTATTCCATTGATCTATGGGTCTGTTCTTGTGCAAGTACAAAATTGTCTTGATCACTGTGGCTTTGTAGTAGAGCTTGAAGTTGGGGAACATAATCCCGCAGCTTTATTCTTCTCAGGATTGCTTTGACTATTTGGGGTCTTTTGAGGTTCCATATGAATTTTAGAACTATTTGTTGTAGTATGTTGAATAATGCTGTTCATTTTTTAATTCAGTTTTCTAATATTTTGTTCAGTATTTTTGCATCTATGTTCATCAGGGATATTGGTCTGTAATTTTCTTTCTTGTGGTGCTTTGCCTGGTTTTGGAATTAGATTGATGCTGGCTTCATCTATTTGGGGTCTTTGACTATTTGGTGTCTTTTGAGGTTCCATATGAATTTTAGAACAATTTGTTCTAGTATGTTGAATAATACTGTTCATATTTTGACAGGGATTGCATTGAATCTGTAGACCACTTTAGGCAGGATGGCCATTTTGACAATATTAATTCTGCCTATCCATGAGCCCAGGATGTATTTCTGTTTATTGGTGTCTTCTTTAATTTTTCCCATGAGTGTCTTGTAGTTTCCAGAGTATAGGTCTTTTGCTTCTTTGGTTGGGTTTATTCTTAGGTATTTTATTCTTTTTGATGCAATTGTGAATAGATTGTTTTCCTGATTTCTCTTTTTGCTAGTTCATAGGTAGTATATAGGAATGCAACACATTCTTGTGTATTAATTTTGTATCCTGCAACTTTGCTGAATTAACTTATTAGTTCTAGTAGTTTTGGAGTGGATTCTTTAGGGTTTTTTATGTACAATATCATGTCATCTGCAAATAGTGATGGTTTCACTTCTTCCTTACTGACACGGATGCCTTTTATTTATTTGTGTTGTCTGATTGCTGTGGCTAGGATCTCCAGTACTCTATAGAATGAAAGTGGGGAGAGTGAGCATCCTTGTCTTGTTCCTAATCTTAGAGGAAAAGCTTTCATCTTTTGCTGTTAAGTATGATGTTAGTTGTGGATTTGTCATATATGGCCTTTATTATGTTGAGGTACTTGCCTTCTATACCCATTTTGTTGAGAGTTTTCAGCATGAATGGATGTTCAATATTATCAAATACTTTTTCAGCATCTGTGGAGATGATCATGTGATTTTTGTCCTTTTTGTTGATGTGGTGGATGATGTTGATGGATTTTCGAACATTGTACCACCTTGCATCCATGGAATAAATCCCACTTGATCATGATGGATGACTTTTTGATGTATTTTTTAATTCAGTTTTCTAATATTTTGTTGAGTATTTTTGCATCTATGTTCATCAGGGATATTGGTCTGTAATTTTCTTTCTTGTGGTGCCTTTGCCTGGTTTTGGAATTAGATTGATGCTGGCTTCATACAATGAGTTTGGAAGTATTCCCTCCTCTTTTACTTTTTGGAAAACCTTAAGGAGGATGGGTACTAGGTCTTCTTTAAATGTTTGATAAAATTCAGCAGTGAAGCCATCTAGTCCAGGAGTTTTGTTCTTTGGTAGTTTTATGATTACCAATACAATTTCATTGCTGGTAATTGGTCTGTTCATATCTTCTGTTTCTTCCTGGGTCAGTCTTGGAAGGTTGTATTTTTCTAGAAATCTGTGCAGCATTTCTTCTAGATTATTCAATTTGTTAGCATATAATTTTTTAAAGTATTCTCTAATAATTCTTTGTATTTCTGTGGTGTCTGTAGTGATTTTTCCTTTGTCATTTCTGATTCTGTTTATGTATGTAGACATTTTTTCTTGATAAGTCTGGCCAGGGGCTTTTCTATTTTGTTTATTTTCTCAAAGAACCAGGCCTGGTTTAAGTCTTTCTATTGTTTTATTCTTCTCAATTTTATTTACTTCTTCTCTGACTTCTTCCGACTTTGGGCCTCTTTTGTTCTTCTTTTTCTAGTTTCATTAATTGTGAATTTAGACTGTTCATTTGGGATTGTTCTTTCTTGAGATAGGTCTGCATAATGCTATATGCTTTCCTATTAGAACTGCCCTTGCTGCATCCCACAGAAATTGAGGTGTTGAGCTGTTGTTTTCATTTGTCTCCATATATTGCTTGATTTCTGTTTTAATTTGGTCATTGATCCATTGATTATTTAGGAGCATGTTGTTAAGCCTCCATGTGTTTGTGGGCCTTTTGTTTTCTTTGCACAATTTATTTCTAGTTTCATACCTTTGTGATCTGAGTTATTTGGTACAATTTCAATCTTTTTTAATTTACTGATGCTCTTTTTTTGGCCTAGTATGTGATCTATTTTGAAAGATGTTCCATGTGCACTTGAGAAGAATGTTTATCCTGTTGCTTTTGGGTTGAGAGTTCTGTAGATGTCTCTTAGGTCCATCTGTTCTAATGTGTTGTTCAGTGCTTCTGTCTCCTTATTTTCTGACTGGTTAATTTGTCTTTTGGAGTGAGTGGTGTGCTGAAGTCTCCCAAAATGAATGCATTGCATTCTATTTCCCCCTTTAATTCTGTTAGTATTTGTTGTACATATTTAGGTCCTCCTATGTATGGTGCATAGATATTTATAATGGTTATGTCCTCTTGTTGGACTGACCCCTTTATCATTATATAATGTCCTTCCTTGTCTCTTGTTACTTTATTTGTCTTGAAATCTATTTTTTCTGATACAAGTACTGCAATTCCTGCTTTTTCTTCCTATTTGCATGAAATATCTTTTTCCATCCCTTCACTTTTAGTCTGTGTATGTCTTTGGGTTTGAAGTTAATCCCTTGTAGGCAGCATATTGATGGGTCTTGCTTTTTTATCCATTCAGTGACTTTATGTCTTTTGATTGGTGCATTCAGTCCATTTACATTTAGGGTGATTATCAATAGATATGTATTTATTGTCATTGCAGGCTTTGCAAAGCAAGATACATTTTTAAAAAACAAAAAGCACTACAAAAATACTGTAGAGAAAATAAAATGAATGACAATGATAGCACAAAATATGGAATGGGAGATATAAGGTAAGGTCTTTATACTATAATAATATTGTATGATAGACTGTAAAAAGTTGATATGTTGTATGTGTGTGTGTGTGTGTGTGTGTATATATATATATATATATATATATGCATTTGTGTGTATGTATAGCTCCATAATGGAGATTATATGGAATCCATAAAATGCTCAATTAAACCAAAAGCAGGTAGGAAAAGAGGATGGATAGGAGCAAAGGACAGATAGACAAATGGGAAACAACTAGCAAGCAAGTGGATTGAAATCCAACCATATAAATAATTACATTAAATGTAAATGGTCTAAACACCAGTTTTATAAAAAGATTGTCAGGTGAGATTTTTTAAAAAAGCAACAACCAGTAATATATCATGTATAAGAAACTCACTTTAAATACAAAGATACAGATACAAAGATTTATATATAAATATAAAGAAATAGGTGAAGGGGGAAAAATTAGTGAGAATGTTTAATATCTTGATCTGGGTGATGGTTACATGAATGTATACACATGCCAAAATTCATCAGGCTGTACACTAATATAAAAAATAATTTAAAAGATATAGAGAAGTAAACTGGTAGACAAAGATGTACCATACACACAATAAGCATAAGAGATGTAGAGTGGCTGTGTTAATATCAGACAAAGGAGACTTCAGAACAAGGACTGTCATGAAGGATGAACAAAGACATTACATAATTACAACATTTTTGGTATTGTTGACAACCACTGTACTTCCCTGCATGTTATAAACTGCACAATACCTTTTTGCATTTATCTCCCTTTCTTACATGAACCATGCTACTGGATAACCAAACAGTACATGAGAGAAAGTATCTCTTTACCAAAGTATTTTAATTAATGAGTGAAGAATAAAGAATAAAATGTCACTATCTTGTTACTCCCAATAAATTAACAGATTTTGGATACTGAGTATCAATATTATATATTGTTGCTAAAATACAAAAAAACTGAACAACCAGACATGTGTCTCCTGGTGAATGACTACAAAATCACCTATCATCTTGCCAAAGTGATGGATCATAAATCTGATAAATACTTTGCACTAGCTGCCAGCTTGTGGGAAATTCAAAGGACAGAGGAGTATGGTGAATTGCATCATGCAAATAACAAACATGCAAATAACAAAAATCCAGACCGTGGTAATGCTACAGGTCAAATGTCCCAGATTCTTCAACAGATAAATTATAAGGAAAATAAAAGGATGGAGAGGACACCATAAATTAATAGATAAATGAAAGCAGATTAAAATACCATATGTCAGGATACAATGAGAGATCACTATAAAAGCCTAGTGAATGGTTACTTTGGAGGGAGGGAGAGGATGGAAATTGTCACAGGACATATGGAGGAGCTTCTGTGCTGGGTGGCAAAGTTCTCTCTCCTAGTGTGGGTAATAGTTACAGGAATACTTGCCTCATAATAATTCATTAAGCCATACGTTTGCTTTATGTGGCCTTATTTTTTATTATCTATGTTTTCTTTTACAATAAAAGGTTAAGAAAAAAGGCAGTGTGATCTCAGAGTTCAGAATTGAAAAAGAAGTTATATAAAAGTTGAAAAATGGGGACCCGACAATCGATATATTCTAAAGAAGGACTAAAATTCCTCAGGATAGTGAAGAATAAATTCAAAACAAAAATATAAACAAGAAAAAGTAGACCCACTACTCATGGCAAAAAGATTAATGATGGTAACTGGCTCTTGTGATGGCAGAAATGACAGGCCAGAACTTCTCCAATTAAAGTGAGGAATCTTTAGCCCTTCTCAACCAGAACTGTTCTTGTCTTTTTGTTTCCAACCCAAGATAGGTAAAAATACTCATAGACCCTAGTTATTCCCTAAGAATTCAGATTTCCAGATTAAAATAAATAACATCCCTGGGTACAAGAGTGATGTGATCAAAAGAATGTTCTCAGCTAGCTCTGAGGAATCATAGAAAGAAGTACTCCCCTCTTTAGAGTGACTTATTTAGATTCTACATCATTAGGTTAAATCAGAAATTATGAAGGTCTTCTGACAACAACTTATACTATCCATGCCATCAAACTTCTTATTAATACGTATTTGTATATGCATAGTAACTACTTATAAAGCCTACTTGTCAGAGTGGGAAAGCTTCATAGGCTTGTTCCCTAAAACATGATAGCAAACATTTTTAAAATTATTGTAGCAACAGTATTTCAGTCAATACATGTTACATGGTGACAAGAATATATAAATTGTGATTCTTCAAATATTGAACATTGAGTGCTTTGAGCTTTCATTCTATTTAACTTAAACATCTTGATTTTCATGAAGTTTGTCAGCACTAGCACTTTTAGCTGTGATTATTTTTTGTTAAAGTATCATTGACATACCATCTTATACTGGTTTCAAATGTACAGCACAGTGGTTCAACAGTTACCAACATTATTAAATCCTCACCCCCTCTAGTGCAGTTATTATCTATCAACATACAAAGATGTTACAGAATCATTTATATCCTCCATGCTGTACTACCACACTTACACTGTGATTGCAAATTACTGTGACCTTTATCACCGTCACCCTCCTTCCACCCACCCTAACCCCTCCCCCATGGTAACCACATCTCATCTCAGTGTCTATGAGTCTACTACTATTTTGTTCCTTCAGTTTTGCTTTGTTTTTATATTCCACAAATAAGTGACATAATACAGTATTTGTCTTTTGCTGCCTGGCTTATTTCACTGAGCATCATATCCTCTAGCTCCCTCCATGTTGTTGCAAATGGAAGGATTTCTCATCCTTTTATGACTGAATAATATTCTGGTTGTATATGTACCACATCTTCTTTATGCATTCATCTATTGATGGATACTTAGGTTGCTTCTGTACCTTGGCTATTGCAAATAATGTGGCGATAAACATAGGGGTGCATATGTCTTTTCAAATCAGGGAGTTTGTTTTCTTTGGGTAAATTCCTAGCAGTGGGATTACTGGATCAAATGGTATTTCTATTTTTAGTTTTTTGAGAAACCTCCATAACTGCTTTCCACAGCAATTGCACCAATTTACATTCCCACCAACAGTGTAGGAAGGTTCCCACTTCTAGGCACCCTTGCCAACATTTGTTATTTCTTGTCTTTTGGATAGTGGCCATTCTAACTGGTGTGAGGTGATAACTCATTGTGGTTTTGATTTGCATTTTCCTGATGATTAGCAATGTGGAGCATCTTTTTATGTGCCTGTTGGCCATTTATATTTCTTCTTTGGAGAAATGTTTGTTCAGGTACTCCACCCATTTTTAACCAGGTTATTTGCTTTTTGGGTGTTGAGACATATGAGTTCTTTATATATTTTGGATGTTAACCCTTTATCAGATGCATCATTTACGAATATATTCTCCCACTCTGTAGGTTGCCTTTTTGTTTGCTGTACAGAAGGCTTTTAGTTTTATGTAGTCCCATTTGTTCATTTTTGCTTTTGTTTCCCTGGCCCAAGGAAATGGGTCCAGGAAAAAAATGCTCACACTGATATTCAAGAGATTTTTGCCTATGTTTCCTTTAAAGAGTTTTATGGTTTCATGTCTACATTCAGGTCTTTGATCCACTTTAAGTTTACTTTTGTGTATGGGGTTAGACAATAATCCAGTTTCATTCTCTTACATGTAGCTGTCCAGTTTTCCCAACACCAGTTGTTGAAAAGGCTATAGCTATAATTATGATAAAATAACTGCTATTTGTATTCTCACATTGTAGAGTACTAGACTGTAATTCAGAAAATCTGGTTTTAGTCTGAACTTTGTCTTAACTTATTCTGTAACCCTGGTCTAAGCACTCCCTAGGAAAGAATTTAGTTTTCCCATCTACAAGACACAGATGTTGGGTCATATCTGAGGATCAGAGAGAGAGAGTATTTTCACTTTAATAGAAAGCTTGGGGTTTTGAATGGTTTCTCAGGTTGGAAAGAGAACAAGTCTCTAAAGGTGTCATTTTAGACACCTTTTCAGGGTTTGTGATTGAGATTTAGTGCAAGAGACCATATATAGTTTGCTTCTCTGCTTCTTAGTTCAGAGTTCCAAGCCCAAATAAGACAATCCCCAGTCTCCCAACAAAAGATAGTTCCACCATAGATTCACCAATAGAAAGCTTTGGAAACCACAGATATTGGAGTCCCCCAACCCCACCTTTTATTTCTACAGTAGGAACTTACCCTATGAAAAAAGCTATCTATGTACATAAAGATATGCTATGAGAGTGAGTTTTATAGCCTTATTTGTAATAATGAGAAACTAGAAAGAACTCAAATGCTAATCAATTGGGGATTGCTTGAATAAAATTATATACAGCTAAACAATTACACTCCATTCAGTCATTAAAAGAATGGGGAAGATCTATATTTACTAATATGATATTCATAAGAAATTATCAATTCAAAATGCAAATTGTAAAGCAAAATATAGAGTATATCCCTATTCACAAAACTGTAAAAGTTTGTGTAGATAAGTATATATATTCATGCATCTGCATGTGCATGTCAAATATGAAATTACATAGGCACAGGAAAAAATGTAGAAAGACAATGCACAGCAGAGACCATGACAATGTACCTCTTAGATCAACCACTGCAGGGAATACAACTCACCTAGGGACACTCTAATCTCTGTGCTCTGAAACCCATCACTGTGCTAGCACCAAAGCCACATCCCCCAGCGACTGATCCCAGCCAACAACTGAACACAGCAGAGCTACTAAGGTTGGCTCATTTCTAGGAGATGTTTGACTCCTAACAGAAAACTGTCTAGAAGACTCCCTACTGGCATGGTTTAAATTTTCATAGACCTGTGCTACAGCCTAAGGCCTCATTTCCTTCCTTCCCTCTATTCTTCAGAGGGTTCAGCCCCACATTGCAGTCTGATGGCTCTTCTCATCTCTTCTGACTCACTCATTGTCCCTCACAGGTGCTGTCCCCAATAAGTCTCTTGTACATCTAATACTCAGTTGGCATCTGTTTCTTAAAGTACAAAGCCTAACACCAAGCTAACAGTGGCTGCCTCCAGAAAATAAAAGTTTATGTCAATTTTTTGCTGCAAGCAGTATTACCTTTGCAAACTATTTTTCTTAAAGATTCAAAAATAATAGTAGCAATAATATTATTATGCTCAAGGTAAATCCCTTTTCTGTTTGAGCACCCAGGAGCACATACAAGAATTCACATATAGGTACTCTGGGTCCTCCATCAACAGAGCAGGTAATGATTCCTACTAAAGAAAACTTTACAGTTTTCATTCTCACTACATCTCCACAATGACCTTGGCATATTTTGCATTATGAGCCTCTTTTTACAGTAGCACTTCAGCTCTCTGAGTCCCAGATCTCTTAAACTAAGCTAGTGTTCCTGTTCTCTGGATTCCTCCCTTGTATTGGAGAGCTCAGGGAATCCACATGAGAAGTTACTGTCCTGATGAACCCACATGATGTGCTCATGACCACTCAAGAAGCAGATATTACCATTATCCTCACTTTACAGATGAAAAACCTGAGGCCAGAGAAATTAAGTGATTTGTCCAAAGTCCCACAGCAATAAGTAGTAGAGCTGAAATGTGAACCAAGATAATGTGATTCCAAATGAACTTGTTATATGAAATTAAGAAACTGCCAACTCTTGAAAATGTGGTAAAATAGACAAATTTGTCTTCTTCCATGTATATTTCTTTATTGCTCTTGTTCTCTCCACTCCAACAGAGGCATCTTTTCATCTTCTTCTCCCATTCTTTCTTTCCCAAGTGGAAATCCTGTCCTCACATTATACTTGAGTTAAGACATGTTCTACAATCTGTACCTTGTAAAAACAGAAGAGCAGTTGACTTGTGAGTGAGGGCAGACCCAAGATCTGGAGAATTCTAATCCTAAAGGAGAAGCCTAATCATTTTTTAAAAACTAGCAAGGATTTCAGTGGCATGTGAGCTTGGAACAAGCTGAACCAGTTATGACAGAGTCCTATAAATTCTCCTAATACTATTTTAAACTGAAGAATAATTTAAGAATTTTAAACTATTACTGTTTGATATAAGTGCTATTAGACCCATGTGCTATTATGTCCAGGAGTGACCTAGGAAAATGGACATAAGAAGTTGGTGAGTGAACATGGGGATATGGAAGACCAGAGCATCATGAATGAGAAGTGGGAGCTAATTTCAGTAATATGGGAGATCAAATTATTAAGGGGGTAGAAGATTTTTCAGAGATTAGGAGATTTTAAGAATAATCATGAGTTAGCACCACTGAATTATACAACTATGTAGAAGGCTGTTCAATTTCCCCAGCCATCTCCTTGAACAGGACCAAATGTCTGAGAGGTGGAAACCAAATGTCTGAGGGGTGGAAAAGGAAATAGTCCCTATCTCAATACCCATCACCTCCAAGCTAAGTTCTTTAAGTCAGAATCCCAAGGCATCAATAATAATAAAAGTTTGAGGTTAATTCATCATTCTACTAGAGCTAGAAGCCATCAGAGAGAAGAGGATGCCAGTTTTCTAATCCAATCCCAGGTTTATCAGATGGCAAGAAGTTAAGCAGAAGCTAAGGAGAGCTGTCCAAGAGCTCTGAGGCCAACAGCTGGCCAGCCAGCAGAACCTTGATGCCCTAAATACTCACTCATATAGCTTCAGATGCGTAACATGACCTTAGAACGTTGGGACAAAGCTAAGCAGTTGCAAATAGCACCAATTCCTAGCCCAAGCATCCATGAGAAAAGAGCAAGAAAAATGTCAGTAACAGTGCACCCAGACTCTGATAGGTTGCTGGGATCAGCAGCCCAGGAAGAAATAGTGGAAGAAATAGTAAAGAAAAGAGAGATAGAAAAGAGGAAGGCCCAGGTGGAGACAGGCCCCTATTCCTCCTCCTCCCATAGCCGCAAACTGGGAAGAGGTTTATACAACTCCTAGGGGCTGTTTTCAGTATTTGGTATTTCAATATTTCAGTATTCCTGGCTATGTTCCACATTGAAATGACACCAGAATGACTGGAAAAATGGAGGGTGTGGGAGAGGAATTCAGCCTCAGCCTAGTGGAGCCAAGAGAACAGTTTAGTTCAAAATTTTGCCACTTTCTAAATGACCCTAGGATGTTACACTAATAACAAGAAAATCATCTCAAATGACCTCTCCTACCCCTCCAGCTTTGGTTTGGTTCAGTTTGCTCAGGATGTGGGTGGCAGTTTACCCTGCCTTCACAGCCTAAGTAGTGGAAACTGGGTCCACACAGGGACAAAAGTCAGCTTATAAACACTCTCTTTTGAGCTACATGGGTGCCCCATGCCTGAGTCACCACATCTTCTGATAGGCTCGTACGTCCCTCTCTCGCCAGCCCCTGGCAGTGCGCACATGGCTTCAGTGCTGTGGGCCCGGCTGACCCAGCCCACTTGGTTAGCCAGAGACCTCCCAGGGCAGCCTTCATATCACGTTTTGCTGTCCCCATAAATCATAAAACTGTACTAGAAATTCCATTATTTCGACATCTAAAATGCCCTCTTGTACCTAGACACAGCATAAAAATCCTCTTGCCATACTTTTCATGCCAATTGTCATTAAAAGATAGACTATTCACCTATCACCGAAGTCTTGCATAGCCAAAAACCAGCCTGAATGCCACAGCTTGCTCCTTCCGAACCCACGGCACAAGTTACTCAGGGAACACAGAGTTCCTTGCCAGGGAAGCCTCCTCCTACCTCAGAATCCTTAAGGCGAAAGAATCAAGGCTAAACCTCATTGTCAATCAACCACACATTTGTTCTAAGATTTGTAAACTTATTTATACCAAGATTTCACTGTCCTATAAGTTAATGTAGTGCCCCATACAGTTCTCTCATATCTAGATATCTGTGTCCCATGCTATCTGTATTTTAAAGCCCATATTGCACAGTAAATCCATTTTTTCAGAAGACACCTGTGTGGATAGTTCCTTTATCCAAGGAATGTATCCCTAGATGTAGCATCTCAGGAGTTCAAGGAAATGAGTGAAACAAAACTAAGGGCCCTCCTGAAGCTTCAAATGGACTTATGTGGGAGACCCCAACTCCATCTGTGCCCAAGAGAAGCCCAGTGTGAAAGTAAAAATTTTCGCCCATACTACAACCCTCTATGGCTTAGGGAAACAGCTACTAAGTCATAAATCCACCACTTATCTATAATAAAATACTGAAGATATGAGGCGTTCTACATTAACCAAGACTACCTGAGTTCTTTCTGTTGGCCAGGGAACTTCATGGAAGAAGGAAATGATTGTTCTTACTCCCTACATCTTATCACACTATTAGAAATGTGTGCACACATGAATCATGCCCATAAAAAAAATGATTTGCATATGCATTTATTATAACAAAGCTATTTCAGAAAATGTTCGGTGTCTGGGGATTATTTTAAGGATGATAATTAGCATTCATGCACCACCTCCAGAAGTAGTTCTGTATTAGCAATGCTGTTTAATTTCTGAATTTATAATGTCACATTTTATGAGTTCAAATAAAGATGGAGACAAGACCCAATGCTGGCTGAACTGTCTAAGGACAGTTTACAGGGATAAGAATAGTAACCTGAAGCTTCTGAAGCAATTGCTGTTATTTTCCACTTCAGCCCCAATTTCAAATGTTGAATTGTGAGCTACAGAGGATAGTCTGGTTCCTTTGTAAATGTACTGAGTAGATGATTTGGGGGAATTGAATAAAAAGGGTAGTGACTATTTTCTTCTGAACAAAGGAAAAAAGACACATTGGTTGCCAATTCTGGATTATGTTCAATGACCACAAATGATCAGAACAATACAGTCATAAGCTTTTTCCTTTTCAGGGTAAGCCATCATAATGAGATTACAAAAATGTAAAGCATAGCTTTTTTTGTGCTCTCTCAACTTAGAGGTATTCGCATAATTGGGATTTGCAAAGACCTTAGGATTTGACCCTCACATATTTTAAGGATATACTGTACTAAGACTTAGATGCAACCTAAATGTCCACTAATCAGATAATAGTAGAAGAAAGTTGGCATCTTGTGCAAAAAGGGAAAATATGAATCCACTCAAGTTTGAAGAATGTGTAATTAAAAAGGAAAGCTTATGGAAGCATAAGCATTTTGACAGTGGTTACCACTGCGGAGGAAGTCTAAAAGCATAGGGTAGGAAAAAAGTTACCTCTCATTAACATACTATCTGATTGTTTTATTATAATCATTTTTCACTTAAAAAATAACTGTGTTGCAGAATAACTGCACAAAGAAATCGACTTATCTCTGTATTTTTTTCTCCTTTCCAGTATTTTCCAAATATTCTTCGAAAAACACGTATTACTTGTTAAAAAGGGAAAACATACATAATTTTTTAATGTCACAATAATCTCTTAAAAACTTATTTTAATAAAATAAAAAACACTGGGTACAGCCTGTAGGATCCCCACACTGTAGAACATGAGACTGTGACTCTCCAGAATCTGGGAGGACAGACACAAACTACAAACTTTAAACATCAGAAAGAGGTTTAAGTGACATTGTCACACAAGTAACACTTTGCACCAAGAATCTATGGCACATTCAAACCCTGACTGACATGGGCACTTACTCCATGTTATTGAATGTCTAGGAATTGTGTAGCTATAAAAAATGAAAACTAGCCATTACATAAAATGAGAAGACTGAAGCCTGAAACTGAGATAGGATTACTTTTTCCTATAAAAGCATAAAGACAAATACCAGAATATCAATAATAAAGGTTTTATATTACTTGAAGTATCTATAAACTAATTTAAAAATTAGTTGATGACTAAGTTACACTGGATTGTCCAGATGTTTTTCTAAAGACAACCCACAACAGTGACAGAGACAGGCATTCAGGAACGTAGCTGAGAAGAGAAAGCAAATGATACAACTCTACGCATAGTATGGTTCCACTGAATGTGTAAATGGTAGGTAGATGGATGGACTGATGAATGGACAAATAGATAGAAGTAAGATAGAGAGGAAGACAGGAGTGAAAATATAGCCACCAGCTTCCAAGAGAGGTTGTTCTGGGTGGTGGAACTATGATAACCATATATATATATATATATATTGAGGCACATAAAATAAAATGCACAAATCTTAGTGTACAGATTGATTAATCTTGACATGTGTATACACTCATGTAACCATCTGATAACCTTTTAGCTCCCTCTTTTTTTGCTTTTGACTCTCTGATTTTTCTGCAATAAATATGATGACTTTTATACTTTTTTTAAGTTAAATTACTGATAATGAAGGAGCTGGATGTCCAGAGATATCCAATGATTTGCTACAAGTCCAACCAGCCTAGTTAGAGTAGAAACTGTGCTTCAGATCAGGTTTGTGAATCTTAAATGAGATTTGGTCTCAAGTCTTATGCAAGAGGTTTCAAATGTTTCTATTCTACCAAGACAATAAAGACATCCTTTCTATGTCCTAAGGAATCTTCGCACAGTAAGTCCCAGAACTAATAACCTCCATAAGTCAAAATCAAGTTCATAGGCTAGGTACACAGATCAGTTTTTCTCTCCTTAAAGACAGGATGTTGGCTCTGGTTTTGCTCATTGCTTCTATATTTTATGCTTTCTGAAGAACTAGGTTGAAGAACTCGACCCCAAGAACTAGGAGCAAAGGGCTTGTTTAAAACATTGCTATGGGGGAAATGAAATTGGGAGTTTTACTGACTGTTCTAAATTTATGTTACTCCAAAATAAATGTATATTCTGTTTCCACAGAATGCTCACTGGTTTGCAGAATAATCTGGTACTTTCATCAGGAAGAGTGATTACTACATAGGTACTTGCTACAAACAGTATCCATTGTCCTGATTATTCATTGTCAAGAATGCCTTGTAATCAGATCAGTGAAACATTGTTATCCCAGAGCAGTCCCCACAGGGTCACTCACACTGTCACCTGAACTCCAGTGCAGAGGATGGTTTCGCTGGTACTGTCGGAACACAGGGATACAAGTTTCCCAAACTGCTTCAGCACTGACAATGCCATCCTCATGGCCATTTCCTCCTTCCCTCAGACCCAGCAATCCGACTGACTGGATTGCACAATAGCGAAGTGCATGCAGGCCATGCATCAGGCTGATAATACATGTTCGGTTAGATGAGCAAGCAATATGCCCAGAGAACCAAAAAGTATCCTTCATCCCAAAAATCAATGATAGCACAGAGGATGGTCAGAGAAGGAAAAGTTATTAAGTCATTAGAAGTTGTTCAGAAAGGTTTTGTTTCCTGAGTAACAGAAGATTCTCTATATACATCTCAGCTAAAACAAGGAGATGCATTTTAGAAGTTGGAACTTGAGTATTTGAAAATGTCTCTGAGACTTCCTGGGGAGCCAGAAAAGAACAAAGGCCAAGGATAGGTCCAGCATTTAAATTAAGAGTCATGTGGTAAATTCTGTACTTCAGTTCTGCACCTGTTTGAAGCACGTCTCTGTGCACAGCCTCTCTCTCACATCACTATGGATGCCCACCTGTTCTCTTCATTACATCTCATGACCACAGTTTAGCAGGTCTCATTGCACACACTTTGAAGCCTGACTTGAAATTACATTGTTCTTTAATTAAGAACTGGCTTGGAGGGTGGATGAGGTAAAGGGAAGTACACTCAGTTCCCAGACCAAGGCCACAGAAAAGGGCCACCCAGAAGAGCCTCACCCAGTGAATTAACATGGCCTGAGACTACTAGGGCCAGTGAACCAGCCATCTTCTGCATGTGGGTGGTTCCAGATAGTTCCATCCACCATGCATTTATTTGCTCCAGGGAACTATTTAGCAGTTCTTTATTGCATAGTAAGACATCCCATGCCAAAACATATTTTTTATGTATACTTATATTTATAAATAAACTTGACTCAGTGATCCTAACCTTCCAGATCATAGTAGCACCAACTATTCCCAACAAATGTGTATGATCAGGTTAACTGCAACTGGCTGAGGTCCCCAGAAAATACCAATAATGATAACAGTAATAATAACAGAAGCAAGTACTTATTTGGCACTTACTAGGTCCCATGCACTATTCTAAGCTTTTCATATATTACTTTCTCTGAGCCTCCACTATCCCATATGCAAAATGGAGCTGATAATAGTACCTGCACCCTGGAGTTGTTATAAAGATTGAATGAGTTTTGAAATGTACTCAATGTCCCATAGCCAATCTATAATGGGGAGCCAAGATTCACACTCAAGTAGTCTGATTCTGGAATCTGTGCTCTTAACCATTTGTAGTAACCTTGTTTCTAGCTTCTGTAAACTTGATGCTTTAAAATCTGCCCTACATGTATATGTCAAACAGGCCTTGTTATAGACAATGCAACAGTATGTTTGAGTCACCTGGCCTTGGCTTCCTGCCTTGCTCGTCACCCAACACCCCTTCTTCAGAGGACTCCTCCTCGCAGGAGCATGTTTTCCAAATACAAACCCACCAATACAGAGCCATTATCCATGTGCCCTAATTACCCTATGACCAGATACAAGAGAACAAGGGACAGCCCCTGCTCCCCAGAGCTAACAAAAGTATTCAAGCCAGCCAAACCTGAGCCTGTTCACCCTGTCTCACCCTTTCTTCCATGGAAACCACAATTAAGCCTCTTGCCCAGTTTCCTCTTTTCCTTCTCCCTCCTAACCAACCTCTGTAACTCCCTGTGTGGCCCCCCCCGTGGCTTGGTATGCCCCTCCTCTTGGGAAATGTGAGTGTTAAACTTATCTTGTCAATGTCAATCACCTCCTGATCTGCTAGTCTTACTATACCTTATATATTCTATTAATATACTATATCCAATACACCACTATGCAATGCCCAGCAAACAAGTCCCTAGGAATCAGACCAAGAAGGCCTGTTGCATTTTCAGTTCATTTCATCTCTAAAGCCCTTCTTGCTTCATACCGTGACTGGGTAGAATTTCAAAGAACTCATCTGTGTACGAGAAGAACCTTGGGACACTTGCCTAAATGAGCTCTCTGATCCTTGGCCCCATCTTGTAATAGGTGAGTAGAACCCCTGTCGTTTAAGCACAGCACTACCAAGGTTGCTGTACCTCTTCAAAATCTATAGAGATATAAAATATGCAACAATATATATCATACAAATCTATCCCAATAAAAGTAAAGAAAACCCTCAAATCCCCTGCTGAATGTATTTTGAATAGAAATTCTGCTCACTTGATATTAGCATGGATGGGGACAAAAATGTCTAAACAATAGGTGAAAAACTTATTCCTTGGTATCCTACATAAAGCAAAAGAAAAGCTATGATTGGATATATGACAGGCCTAAGGAAGGTATTCAACAGAGTCAGAATGTTCCTCACTTTTTGCTAGATAGCCTTCTGACAGACCCCACAAAGAGTTTAGGTGCCCACCATGGGCTGCAAACAAAACCCCCAGTGTGAACACCGATATACAAGCTGGCTCAAAATCCCAGAAGTACTTAAGCTGTGTTTTAAGTTCAGAGGAACTAGCTGCAGGAGGCATTACCTGACAGAACAGATAACATCTGAAGATAATGAGGAATATTATTTGATAGGAATCAAAAGGTGAATAAAACCCTTTGGCTGCTCTCTGAGTGTAGGTGTCCTAAAATATCCATCTCCTTGTAATCAGAAGAATCAGTACAGCCAAGCCCAAAGAGGGGAAATCACCCTAGTGGTGACAGTCAATGGGACAGCCACCCTGTGGAAACCTGGTGCAGAATGAGTCCCAAGCAAATTTTAAAATCATAACATCACTTTGAGGCAATTTACTAAAATGAAACATTGAGACCTCACTATATCTAACATGTTTCCTCATTTAAGTAAATTGTACTTGTGAGAAAATGCTCTATTTGCATCAATGGCATATGCACTGGATGCCAGGTTTATCTCTATTCAGACATGCATTTTAAAGTTGTAAACATATGGTTACCATTTCTCTGGAGCTATTTAGGAAATTTTTATGGATCAAATCCTTAGTCCTGACATGTCAGCCAGGTTCAGAAATTTTTTTTAAACTGCCACACAGCTCTTTACTTCCTAAAGGCTCATTTATAACAGGAATTGGCTTTGGAAGTGTTTATATGCTCATTGGTGTTGTCTATAATTACTTTTTCAGCTGAAGTGGTGAGAAGGAGGAGATACAGCCTGAGAACGGAGATGAGAAAAGCCTGAATAAATAAATAAAAGTGTCTTATGGGGAATCTGATTCATCTTTCTCGTCTTGTAATTTTCTTTCTTCCCCCTAACAATAATTGAAAAAAATGCCCAAATCCTACCACAGATATTAAAAGAAACATGGCTGGTTTTTGTTATATGGGTCTCACAGGCTTGAAGTTTGAACAGCAGCTGTGTAAAGGGCAGTGTCCAGTGAGGAGATTGGGAACAGTGATAACTGAGTTTCGTCTCCATGGTTATTTAGACACACTTGAGAAAACCATTTTCACTTTACCTGGGAGAATATGAAAAATAGCTTTTTCAGCCCTCTATTATGTGTATAGTGTATGAAAAAGTCCAAAGTAGAGTACTTGAAAGTAAAATTGCTCTTCTGAGGGTTACTGAGCTAAAATACAGAACTTGAGCCACATGATGTGCTCTGAGCTTTTTGATGGTGAAGAGTTGTGTTAATCCAGAGATTCTCCGGGCTATGTGGTCTGGGGTAAAAATCCACCAAACATAATTCAGTGAAGACATATGGGACAGTGGTGGTCCTTCCTTTCTCATGTTTCCTTTCTCTGATCATTGCACTGCACTGAACAGGGCATATCCCACTTCTCTCACTCCATTTGTCTGCCCACTAGACCATGTCTCTACCTACAGCGAGCAGAGACACAGTGAGGACCTCACAATGGGAAGTGAGCAGGCAGGGATCACCTGGCAGAAATCTCTAGTAAGACACCACATCGAAACATGGCTACCATATACAGTAACAATGATACAGCACTTTTTCATTAATTCAACTGTGATGCTTATAAAGGCATGAATAATATTTTTAAATGAGGCAGATAAATATATATATGTATACATATATTAATATGGAACATTTTTAGATATGTTTTTAAATAAAAAAGGAGGTTTCTGAAGAATGCATAATATAGTTTACTTTTTTAAGGCAAAGGGTCATTTGTACACATATGCTTCTCTATGTATAGATTATCTCTGAAAATATAAACTGATAATGTGGTTCCATCAGAGAACTGGATAACTAACTCATGGCCAGAGATGGGAGGGAGGCTTAGTTTTCATTTTGGGCTGTATGAATTTTTACTATTTGCACATATATTAATCAGAAATTAATACAATGTAAATAAAAATAAAACAATGATTCCCATGGACTAGCTCTCAGAACAGTATAATCTCCAAAGAAACATGGTTAGCAGTCAAAAAAGTAATTTCAGAAAAAGCCAAGTGTTTCATTTGCATTTCCTGAATACCACAAAGGAGGCTTGTTTCCTGTTGCACTTCTCTTCACATCATACTTATTCCAGAACTTTCTTCTTCTCCTTTCTCTCCAAATTCCTTAAAAATCTCCATCCCCAAGCCTCAATTCCTGCACCTCCTATCCTTCCCCCTTTCTCTTCTCTCCAGATTTTTACATAATAAAGCCCCAAAAAGCCTGCTAAGGACCACCTCACAGGGTAGGGAGGGGAATCAAACCAACCAACCCAAGAACCTCTGTAGTGGGACAGGGCAAGGGAAGTCCCAGACCCCGCTGAGCTGGTAGCTGTCATCAACTCCATTCTATTTACTGACCTATTGGGAACTCTGAGGTTTGGAGCACTGGAAAGTAGGGTGAGGGCACCTCTGAGCACTACCTACTTCATCTTCCCTGGACAACCTGGGAGTGAGCAAGCCCTGGTAAAGGACCCAGAGAGCCTTGTGCTCATAACCATGCCTCTCACTGTTCAATATCATAAATGCTGAGAACTAAATGTATATGTATATTTCTATGTGCACATACACACACACACAAAGAGCCTCAACTATAAAGGGGACAGTGCTGCAAATAAAAACTAAGTCTCTAAGATTGGACAGAACCCACTTGATATAGACAACATCACTGTTGGCCACACACCCTCCCACTGAGGGCTCTAAGGTCTTGGGAAGTTGGGTTGAGACACAGAGTGTGTGTTCCAGGTCTGTGTGGCGCCTCCTTGAGGTAAGTTCTGTTTCCTTTGTTAAATAAATTGAGACCTAAATCTTACTGTAAAATGTGTGCAAGTGTGTGTGTGTGCAAGAGGGAAGCCCACCTGAAATACTGCACATAATTAAAGAAGGTGACTGTGACTTTTAAAAAGGTCACGACAAACTTCCACAAAACCTGTTCACTCTCAGTCCACATAGGAGGACTTGATTTATCTGGTCCTGGTGGCATGTTTATCTCTATGGTGGACTAGGGTACCTTGTGCAATTGAATTTCATGTAATGAAACATTAAAATCTTAAAATTAACACTCCTAGTTCTGATTCTTGCTCATAAGAATGCTATGCTTATAATCTGCTTTCCCTACAATGAACTACTGAGTGAAAACAAGTGTCTAATTTTCTCCACAGTTTTATTTGTTATTGCAACTTAATCCATTGGAATTCCAGTTTTAAACAGCAGTCTCTGTACACTTTGTTAATGTGAGTCTGACCCTGAGAAAATTTTCTGCATTTAGTGAGCTGAAAACAATGGATTTCTGAAAGGCTGGACCCTGGACTACAGTGAATTCTCACTCTGGGAGGCCTCTTGGAACATAGTTAATAAGGCATCTTACAATTTACCATTTGCAAGAGGGGCATTTTTTTAACCATAATATATTTTGACTACACAAGTAATGGACTCTTTTAGAAAGCCTGAAAGATGATACATTTGACTCATCCTACCAATTATAGTCACTGTTAAATACTTTAACTATTTCCTCCTAGCTTCAACTCTCTGTATCTCTAAATGTATGCAAAATTTTAATAATACTAGAAATAGCTTTGCAACCTGTTAATTTCACTAAACATAATATTCTAAGCATTTCTCATTATCATTAACTGTGTTTAGAAAAAATACCTTTAATCAGTCCCCTTTTGGATGTTTAAGTTAACTCCAATATTTTGTTAAGATAAAATATGCTCTGATGAACATTTCATCTTCATATATAATTCTTAACTCACATCTCTGAAACTTACTTAGGGTAAATTCCTAGAAGAAAAACACTGAATCAAAAGGTATGAACAATTTTAGTGCTTTGATCTATATTGCTAAATTATACCCAAAAACTTGCTGAATTAATTTTCACTAATATCAGCAATTTTCCTTTTGGTGCCAAAATGACAATTTTGCTAATCTTTCACCAACAGTGGATGAAAGATTATCATTTTAAATTTTTGACTTAATTTTGAAAGGCTCAACTTTATATTTGCTTTGTAATAATTTACACTTCTAATATACTTCGTGTGAATATTTTTGCAAATACTTGTAGACGTTGTAGTTCTTGTATTGTGACTTTGCTTATCTTACCCTTTGCACATCTTCACACACTGATTTGTAAAATCATTTTTATAGTAATCCCATGTTACATATCAAAGTTTTCTATCCAGTTTAGCTCATGCAGATTAGTTAAGCTTATGAGATGGGGTTCTTTGTGGGTTTTTTCCTGATAGATGGTATTTTTAAAATTTCTCTTTAGTCCAAAGATCTCAGTCAGCACCTACCTGTGCACACTTCTTTTTGAGTGAGTTAATAGTATATGGGTCCTGCTGCCTAGCACCCATGCTTTCTCCCAAGAACCCCTTTCTTCCCAATCACAACTGCAGGATGAGAGGTATGCACCTGACCCAAGAGCTGCTTCTCCACAGGTTGACCTGCAGACTATGCCTGTAATGCAATCTGCCTACCAGCAGAGATACAGTTCTCAGTGGAGCTAAATTTCTCTCTCTCACAGACAGCAGCAAAGCAGGGTCTGGAAGGAACAGATTCCACAGGAAGAATTAACAATCTAAAGGAATATGCAAACAGATCAGAAACGGAACAAATACTGGAAGCCAATGAGTGGAGAGAGGACAAAGGACAGATGCCAGAGAGTGAGTGCTGCCCTGAAAGAAACCCCACAAACCCTACTGGAAAGATACAGAGACCAGAGCCAGTACATTTATCCACTTTGTTTTCTTGAAATTTTACATTTCCATGACAAGGCCTTATACAGGCGTATGATAAACTCCATGACTTGACTTAGAGAGGGCTTTTTTCTCCTTGCCTCCAAAATAATCATTCTACATAGTGGCTTCCAGCCAGTGACAATGTTACCCCTTTAAGGAACATTTGGCAACATCTGGAAACATTTTTGATTGTCGTAACTGAAGGGGTACTGACTAGTACTAAGGAACATTGAGTGAGTAGAGGCCAGGAATGCTGAACATGGGAAGTGCTCAGCTTCCCATGACAAAGAATCATCTGGCCCAAAATGTGGGTAGTACTAAGGTTGAGAAATCCTGCTATAGAACAGGTCAGATTTTTTATGGTTTCCCCTTTGCATTTGTGCTTAGGAAGTCCTTCCCCACTCTGTGATAAAACAAATATTGTCTTACAGCTTGTTCTAGTTCTATGATTTCATTTTTATAGTTTCTTTTTCTTAGAAATTTCTAGTAACAAGAAATCCATGTTAATGGCCAGGAGATCAGGAAACTGACTAAACTTATGCAATGGGTTACAATGTCTTTGCACCTGTAATTAGTACATATCATTTGAAGAGAATGTGGCAACGATTCTCACAACTTACTTGATTTAAGTCCATTCTTCTGTGAAGGTGAACTGGATAGAGTGAAAATCTGTATTTCTCCTCCGTGGAGAGGCAAATGTGAATAAATTCCCTCAGCAATTGTACTGAAAATATAGTTGACTTCCTACAAAGTTGATGACATGCAGGATACTATATTCTATTCACATGATCAGCCAGATGTTCAAAATTACCAAACTGGAGAAGGCTGAAGAAGGTGATATCATGGAATGATGTCAGTATCCTAGTCATCGAGCTTATAGGACAGAAGTTTCTTACTCAGTAGAGTTTTTAGAGTTGATGTGAGAGGGTGGAACTAGGTGAGTACTGTCAAAGATTGTGCCGTGAAGAGTGGAATGTCACTTACATAAATCTTGGTGAAAGTTCACACTTTTGATCTTGTCTTCAGATGTCACATCCTCTCTTCCCTTCTTTTTGTCAACATTATAGGGCCCATAAAGTTTTCTAAGATTCTGCGAGGCAGATGGTTTCTGTCTTCATATCACCATAACAACCCACATTTCACAGTAAGTAACAAGCATGATTAGGAAAGACAGATGGAATGAGCCTGCAAATGCAAAATATGACCCTCAATTTAGAATTCTTTGTCCCTGCGGAGGGGCTCTCATCTGGAAATTTTGTCATCTCCTTGTGAACTCTGGGTAGCTCAGAACAAACAGCACACACACGGTAGGTAGCCTTGCTCCCCAGGAACTCCATCTCCCTTCTCTGCATCCTCTCTGAACCAAAGACTAATTCATTCTACCCTTCAGTGACCTAGGAAGTGGAAATAGGCATTTTCTGCCCTGTTACTCCAGATTCTGTAATGTAAACTGCAACCCAAGCAGTCTCCTGAAATTTTAAGTAGCAGCATTTTCCCAGTCTTTTCCTGCTAACAAATTATCACCCTGGCTCTACTAAGGACTCTCCTTTCTCCTGCCCCTTAGAACTTTGTGCTCTTGGGTAGGATCTGTCTTCTGTGCATTCCTTACTTGGATACCAAGACCTTTATGCCTAAGTGCACTGACTTCCTCAGAACATGAATGCCCATGACTATGTGCAAAACATCCATGAGCAGGAACCTGGACAAAAATGAATAACTGGGACACAGAATATAACTTTTTTCCATAAATACAATAAAGATCAGTGCCATACCTGGAAAATGTGCCTCTAAACAAAAAAGATTTGAAGAAGTTTAAAGCTCTCTCTAGCCCTATTTACAAGACAAAATATGATTACAAAATGCCCCTTCAAAAAAATTAGATTAATAAGTATTCACAAACAGGCAGTCATAATTCAATGAGATTACTTATTAAGAGCAGTTCTTAACCTTTTCCTTGTGTAAACCATCATACAGACCAAGGGTCAGCAAAGCTTTTCTATAAAGGGCAGATAGTGAATGTTTTAGCCTTTGCAGGTCATAAAGGCTTCTTTTTTTTATGTAGACAGATTATTTTTATTTAACTTTTTTATTTTTTATATTGAGGTACATACAATAAAATGCACAAATCTTAGTGTACAGCTTGATGCATTTTGACATGTGCACTCACATAACCATCACCCAAATCAAGATATCAAACATTCTCACTGGGTTTTTTTACCTTTCACCTATTTCACCTATCCTCCCATCCCTTCCCCTATGGTGACCACCAATCTGTTCTCTTTGTGTTTATCAGTCTATTTCTGCTTTGTTTGTTTTGTTTTTTAGATTCCACATATAGGTGAAACGCATAGTATTTGTCTTCCTCTGACTTATTTCACTTAGCATAATACCCTCTAGGTTCATCCAAGTTGTCACAAATGGCAAGAGTTCCTTCTTTCTTATGGCTGAGTAATCTTCCATTGTATATATGTGTCTTGTTTTCTCTATCCATTCATCTATTGATGAACATTTAGGTTGTTTCCATATTGTGGCTATGGTAAATAATGCTGTGATAAACATAGGGAAGCCTATTTCTTTTCAGATCAGTGATTTTTGTTTTCTTCAGGAAAATTCCCAGAAGTAGAATTGCTGGGTTATGTGGTATTTCTTCTGTTTTTCATTTTTTGAGAAACCTCCATACTGCTTTCTGTAGTGGCTGCAACAATTCATATTCCCACCAATGGTGCAGGAGGTGAACCGTTGGCGGGAATACTTGTCATTACTTGTCATTTCTTGTCTTGTTGCTATTAGGCATTCTGATTTGTGCAAGGTGATATCTCTCATTGTGGTTTTGATATAAAAATTTCTTTTCCAACTACTTAGCTGTTGTAATAGCACGAACAGCCGTAGATAATACGGAAATGGATGAGTGAGGCTGTGTTCTAATAAGGCTTTATTTCTAGACATTGAAATTTGAATTCTATATAATTCATGAAATAGTATTCTTCTTTTGATTTTTGTCAATGATTTAAGAATTTAAAATGTATTCTTAGCTCAGAGGACATACAAAACAGGTAGCAGGTTGGATTTGGCCCATGTGCCATAGTTTGCTGACCTCTGAAGTAAACTAGCATCTCTTGTTAACTGAAGTCCAGCAGTTTTCAAGCTCTTTTTTAGCAAAGGAATCTTTGTATCAAATGCAGTTTAACACATAATCCGCAACTGGAAAAACATAACTGTAAAACTGGAAAAGCATGGCTGCTCTGTTAAAGAGGAGTCGGAGCACTAGGAGCCTGCCCACACATGCTCCCCAAGGCGCCTACGGTGGCCCCCAAGGCTCCTGCACAGAACCAAGGCCTTTCGGGAGCACAGTTTGAAAACCATGACCTTATGCCTTCCTCTCATTTTACAAATGAGGAAGCTACTGAGAACATGAAATGTGGCCCTGCCAGCAGCCAGACAGTGCTGTTCCCAGTTGAACATAAACGAATATAAACAGTGCTCAGACAAGGCCACACTGCTTCTGTGTTTGGAATAAGACAGAGACAAGGCCACCCACAACCTCACAATGATAAAATATCCCCTCTTCTGACTAACACAAGAGACTACTATTTCTCTTCCAATAACTCTTAGCCCACCTTGAATCCACCAGCCTCTGATAAAATTAATTAAGATACCCAGTTACCCAGTCACCTTCTTGACATTATCCTGTCCAAAACTGGCCCCTGTTCTCCTAATCTCTCCTAGAATCATCCAGCACAAGCCTGGATCCTAGAAGGGGGCCTCCCACAGTTCTCTCCAGTGCATTCTTCTTTGCTGTCGCAAGCTCAATAAACCTAACTTTCTGTCTTTACTCCAAGTGTTTCCCTTCCAGTCTTTGGCTTCAACACTACATTATTAGCATCCCAAGCAATGTCTTCAAGAAAAACAGAGTGGCACCAAAGATTCATTGAGAGAACAAATAGCTGAGCTCCTAAACCTGTTAGAAACAAATAGAGGATAATTCAGACTTTTAATAGACAAAATGCTACTGATTCCTGAATGCTCAGCAATGGTGGAATGGGGAACATGAGCCACCCTTGATGAAAATCCAGGGACCACTGCTTGACAGTGCCCCTAAGGTAGAAAAGATACCCACCACCAGCTCTGTCTGAGATGCTCTGTGCAACTCACAGCCCCAGACATCATAGCACCCAGTGTGGACGGAGACCCCTCAGAGATCAGGCAGGCACACAGAAAAGCCTGTCATTATTTACTCCACATTCGCTTCTCAGAGATTCAAAGATAATTAGATCATGTGTTTCTACAAACAAAACATAATCTGATAAGCATCATTCCAGGTTGGATACCAGCATAAAGCACATTCAGAATGGTCAAGGCTCCCCCAAAACAGATGTAAAGTTTCAGCAGCTTCCGTGCTGGCGTTGAAATGGAGGATCTGATTTCCTCTGAGCCTTGACATAGTACAGATTCAATAAACATGCCTTGAATTGGATTTCACTGAGCAGAATCCTCCCTAAAGTAACCACAGGGAGCAGAAATCAGCCATGGATTCTGTGCGTCTGGCTTCAGAGGGCAAGTCTTGACCAGTCCCTACTTGCTAACAGTACTGCTGATCCATGAACATTAGGATTTATTTTAAACCTTTGCTCTTTTCATGCATGAGTAATGATAAGGGTTAAAGATCTGGATGAGAGGCTAAAGGCGGTGACTATACTGAGCAAAGCACTGGAAATGAAAAATGGTTTCTAGTCCCAACACAGGCTCAAGACCTTGCGGGAATTTGTAGACCCCACCTCCCAGATCCTCAGCTTGTTCCCTTACCTGGTCACTGAAAGGCTGGGATGCATGACCCCAGTGAAGTCTCTTCTAATCCAACAGCCTAAGTCTCAGACTCTGAATATTGGGTGCATTTCTTAGGACTAAACTCCCTACACAAAGCCTCCTAGTTAGGCCCTGTTTGGACACCACCAGTCTTCAGCCCCTCTGTCATTGGCTTTCTTGTCAAGGCTTCTGTTTGCTGTGAGCCTCTGCTAGGCCTTCAAGGCCATCGCTAGGGCCACCCCCTCTCTATGCTTTCTCTGTCTCTTCCCCAAACAGCCCACAGAAGAATCAACTGCTCTCTCAGGTTTCCAGAATACCTTGTGTATTCACTGGATAACACTTGCTGTGTCATTTACTTACTTTTTATGTCATTTCCATGACCAGGCTGTTTTTCTTGAGAATGGAGTGTCATATTCATCTTTCATCTCCAGATACATAAAGGGAATTTTGTAAACACCTTTGTGTTAGATTGGATTGCCTTCCAAATTTGTGCTTTAACACAACATTGAACTTCATCCTCCCCCTCAAAGAAACAGAGAGTTGACTATATATAAAAATACTCATGCTGCTAGGCGAACCCTCAGGCTTAGTGCTTCTGTACATGGCAGAGATCATAGGCTTCCCAGGCAACCATCCCCTCCCACCTAGAAACAACCTCCAAACTCCCTGAAGTGCAGGTCTAGCTTCCCAAGCCACTCAAAGGCTATTCAGTCTGAAACATTTAGAATGACTTTCACACAGTAGGATTTTCCTTCAGACACCCACAAAGAGAAAAACACTTCTGATCCAAACTCATTACAAACATCCAATGCTATTCAATGAGAGTTCGTACCTCCTCTGCAATCTTCATAGGAATACATAATCCCCAGAAACTAGAGGCTACATACTTTGCCTGCTAGTTAGTTCCTGGGAAAGTCTATCTCCTCCAACTTCACTTTGAGCAGAGGAAAGTCTCTTTCACAAAGAGTCAGTTTACCTTGAAATGTAGTAATGAAACAAAAGTTTAGCCATCTGTTCCTGATAACTGCCCTCCCTCCACCTTACCCTATAAAGAGTCTCCCTATGAAATGGTTCAAATGATGGTAAAGGAATGTATTCCCCAAACCTAACTAGACAATAGCCATGTGTAGCCAGCCTACTCCCATGTGGTTATATCCTGCAACCCTATAGCCTATGTTCACGAGCTACAGCTGATTTTCCAAGCAGAAGCACAAATACGTCACACTATTAATTTACCTAGACATATATTAAAAGCTCAGTGAATATTCTCCCTATGATATCTTCTTAAAACTTCTACTACAATACTTAGAATTTAGTAGTATTGTTTACCTATCCATCTATCTCACCCACCAGACAGAGAACTCCAGAAGGTCAGAGAATTAGTTCACACAATAAACATATATTCCAAGTGGCTGGCACAGTTCCCAGCATATCACAGGGGCTCCACAGGTAAGTAGCTGTGTCCACGCATCTGTCTTCAACCACTGTGAGGTCCGCCCAGGAGACAGAGGGCTCAGTCCCTGCACTGAAAAAACTTCCTGAGGCACGTGCAGTGAATTCCTAGAGGCCAGGGTCCTACACTCATTTTTCTTTAGAGCCCTGGTGCCTAGCATAGGCCAGGCATTCAAGAAATATTTGTTGCAATAAAAAATCATTTGTTTGAATAACGCTATGAAGTATCAAGTGAGAATCTATGTCCAGACTACTAATGAACTGCTTTAATGTCACCAACAATCGTGAAGTCTCACTGCCTTGAGGATGACCTGATGGCTAAGTCCAGGAGATGTTTTTCACTCTGCATCCTTCCTGATGCCTGTGTACCATCCTGTCTTCGGTGCTCTTTTCCCTTTAGCCTCTGTGTCACCCTCGCTTCTAGTTCCCTGCTGACCTCCTGGCTGCTTCTTCAGTCTCACACGGCCCCTCTCTCTTGATCTGACCTTCAAATGATCGGTTCCCCAAATGAGGCTCTCTACTTTTCTGATTCTTTACCCTGTCCGTGGAAGAATTCCTATAAATTCAAATGCATGTATTTGACTACATTTTTATTTATCAATAATTCTCAAATCTACTGTTTTTTTTGGCCAGACCATTCTTCTAAGCTTTGATATCCAACTACCTCCTGGACACCTACATTAGTTCATCTCAAAGGCAACTTGGACACAGAAAAGCCTTGCCCATCTGCTCCTTCCTCAGTTCCTTTGCTCTCACCCCAAGCCTATTTTTCTCCTATATTTTATATCGTATATTTAACTGTCCAACATCCCTTACACCACCACACCAGAAATCCTGAAGTCATTGTAAACTTCTCCCTCATTATCTTCTTTCATAAGATTAGTCAAAAACTAAGTATTTCTCAATTTCTCTCTTCCTCGCTAACCTTCCTGACACTTGCATTAGTTTCTTATTTGAAATAGTCCCCGGAGTATTCACTCTGCTTTCATCCTCCCCCACCTTTAAACACTCTGCCACATCTGCTGGAAGTCAGAGCTTCCTAATCTGCAAGCATAATTCATCATTTTTAAAACACTCTCTAAGCCATCACCCTGCCCCGCCCCACCATCCCTGCAATGAAGTACAAACTTCCACACATGACATAGGTGGCCCCTGCCTCACCTTCCACAGTACTCCTGGCCCCATGCCCCTGCCACACTCACCTGCAGTTCTGTCCCCTGCAGTCAGTGCACGAGGAATGCCCTTCAGCTCCTCTGTCCAGCTGACCCTATGAGTTCTCCAAGCAGTTAAACATTACCTCCAGAAGGCTTTATCTGTCCTGATCCTCCCCTCCAGCTAAATTAGAGGCACATCTTCTGTCTCCCATTTTACACAAAGAGGTTCTGCCCTGTGTGAGGCTATTCAAAGGTTCTCAACGCTAGCTACACGCTAAAATTCACCTGAGCACCTGAGTACCCAGAACTCAGTCACAGTGATTCTGATGTAAGTGCTCCAGGAATCAGTGTGATTCTCGTGTGCATTGGGCTTCATGTTTCCCAAACTTTAATGTAATGATCAACCACCAGCCTTTTAAAATTGAAGATTCTGATTCAGCAGGTCTGGCTAGGGTCCGAGATTCTGGATTATTAACAAGCTTCCAGGTGATGACAATGCTGCTGGTCCACGGACCACACTTGAAGTGGCAAGGGGCAAAAAAACTCTGACATTGGCTGGCCCCCCAGAGGCAATAAAGCCATAAACAGCCAAGCAACTACAAAAATATGTCCTGTCAAGGAAAACATATGTTGCTAAAACACCTGACATAACCTGGTTCCAGAAAAATTTGAGTGTCTATGATAACAGCAAAACCATAGCCTGTGGAAGCTATTGTCCCCTAAAGGCTTAAGGCCCAGAGAAGTGACTTGCCCAGAATAATGCAGAGATAGATAGCAGAACTGAGAGCCCAACTCAGGACACTTGGTTCCACAGTCTGTATACTGCTCAGCATAGTCAGTGCCTGGGAGAGATACTGAAGACCCCACCATACTAGGAAAGTAGCAATCAAGCAGGATAATCAACATTAGCGGGACCCAGGCAAGCGCTGTTACAGGAGTGGCTGGAGCAGCACCTTCAAAGGAATCCCAGCCAAAAGCTGCTGATGGGAAGGACAATGGGAAACTGGTCACTTCCATCCAATTGATGAATATGATGGGCTTCTGAATGAACTTACCCTTGCTCCAAGATGGAAAATGACATTGAAAACTGTGCACTGTGGAACTCTGAACCATTCTGATGTCTTGAAGTACCTCAAAGGCAGCAGGGATATCTTATTCATCTCAATACTCCCAGCACCTAGCACAGTGCTTGGCACATAGAATTCAGTGGATATCTCACTGCACATTCATTGACTAAAGCCTAACAGGAGAAAGGCCTGGCTTTTTTACTTTAGTTAATACCTTATCTCCCCATGATGTGACCAGCCTCTTCCTGTAAGGGAGAAACCAGCCTGGCTGTCTGGCTGCCCACTGTAGAGAGTGCCTTAAGGTCCTAGATGGGGGCTGGATCTGGTGGACGTGTGGTATAATGCATGGTTCCCAGGCCCTTCACACAGGTGCCTCTATAATGCTAGGGTTATAGGTATAAACACAGTAGTTTTATTCTTACTAGAGAACCAGCAGAAGTCAACTGCTATTATGAAGCTGAGGGAGGTGGGGAGGGACCAGAGGGAGTGAGATCACTGGTTCTCCGGCCAGAAGAATTGTTTGCCAAAGACAAGAGAACCATAAAGGATAGGTCATACCGCCTAATGTCAAGAAACAGCCTTGGGTCACAAATGAGTCTGAAATGTCATTTCTACCAACTTCTCATCACATTGGGCAAGTTAACCTTAATTACTAAGCCTCAGATTTCTCATCTGTAAAATGAAAAAAATAATTTCCTGTGAGGATTGCTGTAAGGATTAAGTGAGAATTGTGTGAAGTACTTAACACAGTGCCTAGGACACTGTACAGGTTAAATAATAGCAATAGCACCAGTGGAGAAAGCCTTTAATGCGAGTTATGACTGAATGACTGATTCTAGAAACAAATATTGTGGCCACCCTCTGTATTTCAGATTTCATTTCTTGCTGGAGTATGCAAGGACTGAAAAAATATTTTCTTATTCTTGTTTTTTGTTTTCCCTTTTTAAAAAAATGAAATTTATTACTTCATTCTAATTGTCTATCATATTTTGTTTCTCTGCCGCTATTGCATATAAAGTGGATAGGTGATAGATTTACTGAATAGGCAAAGCATGGCAAATTTTTTCCATCTCAGTGCCAATGACTGGGGGTGGCTGCCTTAACTACCATATTAAGAAGGATGTTGGTGCTAAATCCAAGCTTAGTGAAAAAGGATTATGATTGATTAGCAGAATCTTCAAAGAGTGTTTGTCCCACCTCATTTTAATACATAGATAGCAGAATGGTGAATAATAACAGCTAGGTAGGATCACCATGGAACCAGAGGAATGGACAGCAGTGGTAGATTATAGTAAAGAGACTAATGAACACTCTTACCCTGACCCTGAGACATCTTTGAATATAGTCATGCATGTCTGTGCCAACTGCCCCTCTACATCCACTCTTCACCCATCTCCACCTGGTTCCCTGCCTGCACACTGACCTGTATGCAGTATATCAACAGGGCATATGCCCTCTGGCTCTGGATGGTTTGGCCAGTGGAGGGCCCCAACAGGAGATAAGGGCAAGGAAACAGTGAGAGTAAGGTCATTATTTCCCTGGGTCTCTCTTTGCAAGATGACAAGTTTCAGTCTGACTATGTCCCTCATTTAGAAAACATTGATTCTTTCAATGAAGTTGACTCTGCGTGATTCTCTCTTCTTTCAGGTTCCAAAGGCCATTTCCTCTTCCCATCCCTTCAGCACAAAAGGTAATAACAACTCCAGGGATACTGCACTATGCCTGGTGGTTCTCCTCACCCACACTTTTATAAATAGTCCCTTTATGAAAGAACTTTGTCAAACTATTATTTTGAAAGGATCACCTACTTCCCCTGGAACACTGCATGTCTGTGTACATTATGCTCTTGGTTCACCTCAGTGGTGGAAGCGAAGTATGCACACACGTATATGTTCTTAATACCACGTGCTAGGTAAGGCATCTTTGTACATCTAGGAAGACTGGCATGTGTCTGGTGGCCAGACATGAGATGGACTGGAGATGGCGGTACAGATGCCTGCCCTGCCCACTTCTCCATCTACCTTAAACTGCCCTTATCTAGACCTTTCTCTGTACAGCACTGTCAATTGACTGAGCAGTGTTAGGTTCAACCATTAACAATCTCTAATTTGACCTGGTGAGAAAAGAGAACTCAAAAATTTGTCAATGGATACTGAGACAGAGAGGTACAGACATGCAGAGGTGGTTATCTGAGTCAGGTTATCAGCAAAGAATCTGACTGTGGAGGATAATGTGGACCTGCCCTTCTGGTCTCCTGACTTTCCCACCAAGATTGCCTTTCCTGGGGCCAGGCTGAGCAATTCTTCCTAGGTTTCTACCTTTATGGAAATAAATGCATCTCTGGTCTTTATTCAAAAAGAAAGAAAGAAGAAACACTAATTTTACCACCCCCTCAGTGATGTAAGAACACTTCACGATTAGCAGCATGGACAGAATCAGGAGAGAAGTGAACCTGCAAATGTGACCTCTCCACCCTCAAGATAAACACACCTGTCCCTGCGTTTCTCATCCACTGATCCTGTGAATCGTGCAGTAGGCGATCACACCTGAAAAACCCCACCTGGCCTAAGGCAATCCCACCTCTTGAGAGACTCTCAGAACCATGAAGCCCCCTCCCAGTATCCAGCATCCAGATATAAGGCCTCCACGGCCAGTACAGGCAAGGTAAAGAACTACTGCTGGACTCTCTTCTCCTATAGAAAAGAAGACAATAGAGCATCGAAAGAGAAAAGGGAATGCAGGATACCTCTGAGAAGGCAGGTGGTGAGAAAGCAATCAAAACACTATTTAGGGAACAAAAAGGAAAGGAATTAGGGCCAACGAGAGCAGCAAGGCCTCTGCCCCTTAAGCTGGGAGGACAGTAAATATCACCCCAATTCCATTTCAGTAAGACTCTTTTTCAGCTTCTCCAACTCAATTCATTCTCTTCAATAGGCTTTTCATCTCTCAAGGTCCAGATCAAATGCTTTCTCTTCTGCGGAGACCTCTGACCCTAACCGTTCCCACTCCCAGTTAAAATTAACTGTCACTTTCTCTACACTCCTAATGCATATTAATCCTTTCTTTAACACTTTTTACTTTATAAGATATGAACATGTGTGCCTCCACCAAATGATCTGTAAGCTTTCTAGTGTCAGGGATCTGTCTTAGTGATTTCTGAATAAATAAAGTCCCTAGATTGTAGTGGAAGACTATAAAACATTCACGAGTTTGAGTGACAGATTTTTGCTACCAACTGCAAATTGGACAGGTCCCCTTCCCCCAACCCACTCTCACTCTTTTCCAGGTTCATCATCTTTGGGAAAGTAAGGCGACAGCCATACATACAGAGCTGACTTTCACCATGTCTTAATCTAGGTTCCCCAAAAATGGAGCCCAAGGCAAGGACTTCTGGGAACAGAAGTAGGGCTTTGAGGGCTGGGAGGAATGAAACAGGGAAGGAGGAAAAGCCAAAATAAGGTGTTACCCATGAGCTCTTACCCTCCTCATACTTTTGGGTGTGTGGCTTATATCAGAATGACTAAACAAATTTCTGGAGGTGTCTCAGGTTATGGCAGCAGAGATGCCCCAGGACAGAAAGCAAGGGATAAATAGTGCATTTGAGGCATGCTAAGGTCCAGTTACACCTGAGCACAGCATTTGCCACAGCAACAACTAGAGTGTAGAGGTAAGCCAAGAGGCTGTAAGGCAGGGCACAAAAAGTGTCTGACACACACATCATGATTATTTTTTTCGGCCCTTTGTGATTTCTATTCACATTAAAGAATAAGTCTCACTAATCCTAGCATTAATCATTGTTAAACTGTTAGCAAAAGGAAAGTGTTGGGTGATTAATAACTAGAATTTCCCCAAGCTTCACCAGGCTGTGGATACCAAGTCATGATAAATACCCAAATTTATGGCTCACTCCAGCTTCGAACTAGTTCTAGCTTCTAAATCTAATTCTCAAGCTTCCTACAAGCTTCTCCTGGACACAGATCTGAGCCTCCCAAGCATGCCTCACACACACTCAGAGATCAATCTGTCAGCTCTGGTCACCATGGGGCACCTGCCGTATTCTTCCTCTCCTGCCCCAGACCCCCTTTTGTATAACCTTCCACAAGCGGTCCCTCCCCAACCCCTCTGCTGCCCATACCCACTGTAAGTCCACACTGAGAGTGTACCTCTCCTTGATCCCAAAGTCACCACACCCCCAGATGCCAAGATGACATATTTCTTTCCATTCTCCTTGTGCCAGAGCCATGCTGTGGCTCATACAGAAACAAGATGCTTCTTTCCCCTCAGAGCACACTTTGAGCCAAGAGAGCACAAGCGGTGCTGCTTCAGACCCGGCAGCTCAGGGGCTGAAAACACTGCCCTCAGCTTCAGCTCTAGTCCAAGGAGTGAGATCCTCTCCTCTCCCTTGTCCTATATAGCTGCAGGAGGAAGGGTGTTCCCAGCCTGGGGCAAATCCCCCTGTGAAACCAGTGAAACTGAAATAAGTCAAAGGAAAGGGTAGGCTAGGAGAAACCGTTTTTATTGATCACAGCTTGTTCAAATTTGCTGGCCAGGCTCAGCACCGACTATACCCCCAAGCCGAGGCTCCCGCTCCGCCCTCATAGCTGCTCTCTACTTCCTGCCAGCCCCTTCTTGGAGGAACTCCATTGGCAGGTCCTTGGTGACTGGCAGAAGCCAGAGCAATTACATACCAGGAATGCAGAGGAGGAGAGAATGGCCATTACCTCCACCCCTTGCCCCTGAGGCTGTGGGAGACTGCAGCAGTAAACACCTATTGGTATGTAAATGGACTAAGGCCAGGTGAGAGAGTCTGGAAATTCTGCAATTTACCCCACATCCTGTCTCTCCCCACCCTGCATCATGACCAACACAGCTCACACAAAATGGCCTCCTTCCTTTTCCACCAAAAGTATACACTCTCACGCAGAGAAAGTTGAAAGAGCCAACAGCCTGCAGGGACGTGCACAGACAGGCCTGAACCCCAGCAGTATCCACAGCCTCAACACAGGCCACATCCTCACTATCACAGCAACTATTTAACATCTTCTATGCATTAGTGATTATGCGCATTGAGGCTTAGAATTACAGGAGGCAAACAGTTTGGCATCAAAAACTCTCAAGGGTTTTGTGGGATTTTTTTCCTTTGCTACTAAATGAAATCTCACCAGATGTCCCAAGTAGCTTTTTTATCCTGGCATTCTCTGACATCACTTCACTTTAAATAGAAATGCTTTTTCGGTGGACAAAGGTACATAACATCCAAGTGACCTACCTTCCAAGATCCATGTGGTATGAGTAAATCTAGTGCACGAAAAGTTTCACTGGATGTATTTTTAAATGACAAAGTTCCCTAAAAGTAACCTTAATGGACGTGTAACATACGTCCTTAATTACACCTACAGAAAAAAAAATGTGCTCATAACATGCTTCCATTTGCTCCAGCTCTTTGAAGAGCAATGACTGATGAAAGCCAAGAACCAAAGAAAATGGCAATAAAATAAGGTGGTATAATGACAGCTGAGATCTACTGCGACATCTATGGGTGGTTCTGTGGCTCCAGGATTAGATTGTTCTCACTTCAGAAAAGCCATCCATGAACTCTGTCAATCAGCAACTCAGTCACATATACATAAAATTCTTTCTTCCATGCCCTGCTCAAAAGAAAAAAAAGAAAAGTGATGCTAAGAAAACAATGTATAGGCTTCGTCTATGCATTCTATTAGTGAAAGGCAGCATTTTTCTCCTTGACTATCTTACAAACTGAGTTGAATTTTTATCCAACCTTTATCATGCCTCACTTCTACAAAAGGAAGTCAATGTATTATTCTGCTTGGACTTCAAATAAAAAAGTAACATCAAAGTCAAACAGAAAATGAAAGCTCTGAAGCAGACATTATTTTGTTTTCCTCTCCCAAGTAAATATTTGCATTTGCTGGAAGAGCTTATGCTGATATGTCTGTAAATTGAATGTACATTTTTTATGAGAAGGTAAGTAGCCAGGAACAAGGGGACACAAACCAAAGATCCCATGTGCTCTCTTCCGAGTGACCTCCAGCCAACTGTGCAGATGACATGTTTAGAAGGAAGATGATTTGGTCTCCATAGAAGCGCAGTTTGTGGGCTCTGCTCTGGCAGATTGACAGCTGCACTAAATGATGTTGAAATTACAGGTAATACATTTTAGATTATGACTATTGTCCACTTAGGACTGAAGAGCCCATGTAGTGCAAGGGGGCTCAGTTTGGTTCTCTTCTTGTAATAAACAGGATTTCTCATGTTTGGGGGGCAGTGGTAAGTACAAAAGTAGTTTCATTAATTAAAAGCCCTAAGCCCAGAATAACTACTGCCACTCTCCTCTAGAATGAAATACAACCATGCTCAATACATGTCTGGACACAATTCTACCCTAATTTAAAAGTAAGAATAAAGGAAATGCTCAATTTTTCAATGTCATAATATCAAATTAGAGTAGCACTAGCCCGAATTGGCATTTGAAGTTTGACTTTGCAGGACTAGTGGGTTACTGACTTCCTCCAGATATGTATTGATTGATATACGTGATTTTCTGTTCTGTTTTGTTTGTGTAAAGGAGGAGAGTAGGATTTGTGTGAGGATGACAGGAGAGAGGAAAGCAATGGAAAGAATGCAGGTGTCAACCCCAAAGAAACGGAACAGATGAGCAAGAACAGACGTGAACCTGAACACAATTGAACAATTGAGATGGACTCAGGGACTCCCAGAAATGACCAAGGAAGGCTCTGAGGAGTACTGAATGCCTATATGAGCAGGGAGAAATATAATATCAAAAACCATGTATTTTAAAACACTACCATATTTGTTCCCGAAGACCAGAAGCTAGGGAACACAGATTGCCCTAAGCACCTGGTTTAAACAGCATCCCCTTTGTCATAGTACATCATGACACAGGTCTCACCCCATTATTTTCCTTTTAAAATAAAGATGAAGGGTTGCTCAATAATTAATATCTCTGCTCAAATGATTTGAATCTCCTCGCAAAAAAAAAAAAAGGCAATTTATAAAGCCATTGGATAGAGAGGTAAGAAGGGTACAGGAGGAGAAAATAAGTGAGAAAGCTATTTTATACTTCATCAAAATATGAAATAGCAATTCATATTGATCTCCTCCAGCATCCTATCACCACCATGCCCAAAATGAAGCATCAGTAATATAGATACAAGCTCCTCTTCTGGACTAAACAGTTAGACAAGAGTGTGCATTGGTTCCAAAAAGGACATTTCAGGAACTATGGTCTGAAGTTTATTAAGAGGCAAGAAAAACTGCTCATGATGCAGTCTAGTCACATCCATATGTTGTCTGGGGTCCAGCTACTAACATGTGGCTCTGGACCAGCAGCTCAGTATTCCCGAGAGGCTATTAGAAATGCAAAATCTTATCCCCATCCAAGACCTACCACATTATCCTTTTAATAAGATCCTCGGTAATTCATATGCACATTAAAATTCACAGCCAGCTAAGATGACCAGTCTTTACCCTTTAAATGCATTGGGAGAGGCAAAAATGGAGAACTTAAATCAAAAAAGAATTCTGAAAATAGTGAAGGTGGCATCTCACCCTTTCTTTCTTGCCTTTCCAGTTAAGAAAGAAGCTCCCCAAAATGCAAAAGAGCGTATTTTGTGTAAGAAAGAAAGGGAATAAGAAAGCACACATATAACTATTTATATTTACAAAAAGAAACACAAGACAGATAAAACAAAAAACAACAAAGTGGTTACTTACAACGTGTAAGGGGAGAGTATGCAGTAGGAGGGATATAAGAGAGAGTGACTCCAAATATACCTCGTGGTCTAGCTCTGACTTATGGAAGCATGTGAAAATTCTGCATATTCAAAAAATAAAATGAAACCAACAATGAAGGGAAAAGGAAAGAAAAGCCTAAAACCCAGACAAATGAACTAACTGTATTATAAGTGAATTCCATAACCATAGTAAAGGAGATAAAAACAGAACAGAGAACTAATCCAAGTAATATATGAGCATAGTATTTGACCATACAGTCAGTACAGACAGTCCCCAACTTATAATGGTTCAACTTACGATTTTCTGACTTTATGATGATACAAAAGCTATATCCCTTTAGAAGAAAATATACTTTAAATATTGAATTTTCATCTTTTTCCGGGCTAGTAATGTAGTATGAAACTCTTGTGCTATTGGGCAGCTGCAGTGAGCCACACAGTCATGAGGGTGTACGACCAGGACCCTGGCAACCATCCTGTACCCAGACAATCATTCTGCTTTTCACTTTCAGTACAATATTCAATAGATTACATGGGCTGTTCAATACTTTATTATAAAATAGGTTTTCTGTTAGATGATTCTGCCCGTTTGTAGGCTCATATAAGTATTCTGAGCACGTTTAAGGTAGGCTGGGCTAAGCTATGATGTTTGGCAGGTTAAATGTATTAACTGCAATTTCAATTTAATGATATTTTTGATTTAGGATGGGTTTATCGGAATGCAACCCCATAAGTCAAGGAAGATCTGTGTGTCCCCAGTGTGGCAAGAGTTGCAAATAAATCCTAAATTCTAACAATACATTTGTTTCTTGTATAGGTATTGGCATAGCAATTCTGAAATTATTTTAAAGGTATTTTAGAACTGAACAAATATATATGGGTATTGATATTGGAACCCAAGGGCCAGTGCCTGCTCTTAAGACACACGTCAATAATCACAGGGTAAGAGTTGTTGCCTTAAGCCTAGCATCAGTTATGATTTATATTGGAATCAAAATGCACAATAAGAGGGAGTTTCAGACACACAGAGAAGGAGGCAAAGGGAAGATAGGAGCAGAACTGGATGAAATACTACAGACACAAGCCAAGAAATGCCTTCAGCCACCACAGCCTGGAAGAAACAAGGCACAGGTTCTCCCTTAGATTGTCTAGAGGGAGTACAGCCCTGCCCACACCTTGACTTCAGACTCCAGACTTCAGCCTCCAGAACTGTGAAAGAATGAGAGTCTGTTGTTTTAAGCCACCAAATCAGTGGTAATGTGTTACAGCATCCATAGGAAACCTGCAAAGTAGATGTATTATTATCCCTACTTTCCAAATGAGGAACTAGAGGCATGAAGATTTCAAGTAACTTGCTCAAGTTCTAGAACTAGCAAATAGTGGAGAAAGTATGTTAACCCATGAACTGTGTTTCTTAAGGTAGACCTTTTTAAGATCTATTTCAGACTCTTCTGCCATGTAGTCATTAAAAATGATGACTATATAGAGTAGACATCATTCCATACCAAAACACGATTATACAAAAAAGCAGTTACAGACCTATGGATAGGGATACTTTGGTAAGTGAACATGGCACCTTACCTCAATAAGAGTTCATGGAAATGCTGGGTAGAGAACTAAGAGAAATAAACACCGACTCATGTAAGTATTCTGACTCATGTAAGTATTGCTGACTCATGGAAAGGAAAACCCCCAATAGTCAGAAATGGAGAAGGAACATAAAAGCAAGGTGACAAACTTCTGATCTAATCAAGGGCTGGGATTTAACATACATAAATGAGCAAGAAGTATATACATCTCAGAATGCATAACATACTGAGTAGGAATTGAAACTGCTCCCAACCCCTCATAAAGCCAAGGGCTAGTCATCAGTGAAGTGGGACTAGATAATAGCTGCAATCCTTTCAAGACTTGAAACCCTAAGGGAAGAACAGGCACTGAGCAAAAACAACTGGTGGATCTGAAAATGACCAAACAGAACTCCTAGAAGTGAAAAAGCAAAATCCAACAGGTAAAAGAGCAAATTAGAGGTGGTTGGTGAGAACACAGGAGGAAATCATCCAAAATGCAGCAACAAGAAATAAAGAGATGGAAAATATGAGAGAGAGGTTAAGAGAGATGAGGTTAAAAATATATCTCATTGGAATTCTAGGAGAGAACTATAAAGCAGAAATAATAATCAAAATATAATGCCTTAGAAATTCGACAAGAATTGATAAAATATTTTATCAATTCTTGTTGAATATATATATATGGGTATCAGTCAGGATCTAGGCAGAAAACAGACAGCATTCTCAAAGTAGGTAACTGAAAAGTTTAATAAGTGCCTACAACAGTGAGAGCAGGGTTCAGGGAAATTAACAAGGGATAGAGAGATACCAAGGGACTAGTAGGAGCAAGGAGTCTGAAAGGGCAAGGGGAGGGAGAGGCTCCCAGAACTCAGAGAATGGGCTGTATGAAGAGGGCTGCCCAGAACAGAAGGGACGTTCAGTGGAGCAATGCAGCCCCCCTCTGATGAAGTAGCAGGGAGGGAACCTAGAGAATAAAGGCATGGACCTCACTCTCCTCAGCCCTTGCAGTTTCTGCTGGTGCCCACTGATGGAATTCTTACTGGAAACCAGAGGGCAAGGGAAGATGCAAAGGATCTTAACTTCTAATTTTCCCCCATTTAACCTTCTCAGGTCAGGGCCTTCAAGAGAAGAAGGAGTAAAAGCTCTCCAGATGGCTTCAGGGCACTTAATCAGTTTTCCTAAACCCTGCCCCACCTTTGTAAATAGTGCCTATGTGATGTAAATAGGCAGAGTCCTAAGGCTTCCTTCCAGAACCCTGACAGCCTTTATTGATAGAGGAGAGAGAGTGTGTGTGTGTTATGTAAGTAGCAAGGAGAGTAGGGAGAGAAAAATACAGAGAGAAGGTGTCTACAAGTAAATATACCAAAATGCTACCATTTTGTGATTTGGCTTATTTTCCTTTTTCACTTATCCCATTTTCTAATTCTTCTACAGTGAACAGGAAGTACACTGATGCAAAAGATTGATCTCTTAATAATGCTAAGAGTCCCTGGGAAATATGGATTCTCAATCAGTTCATTCCCCACTAGACTGACATCATCCATAACCCAGACTCCCTGCCTGATATCAGAGCTAGAGACATAAACCAATGATGCAGCTGGGAAAAAAGAGAAGAAAAACATAAATAAGAGGGAGGATTCAAACCAGTAGTGAGCCATGGTTTGTAAATAGAGGATTTCTTATAGGTAACATTATATGCAGTCTTGCTTAAGTTCAATAAAACATAATCTGCCAAACAGGGCATGGCTGGGTTGTGGAGCTGACATCCAGGCCCGGGAAAGGCTACAAGTAGTCATGTGAAGCCTAAGTTACGCCTTAGGTTTCATATATATAGGAATAAATTTTGTATTTAAAAAGACAGAAATGAAATTGCATCTCTGACTATCTAGAATGCTTCAAGAAATAGGTTGCTGAGCCTTCACCTTAGCCAAAACTGAAGCTGGAAATTATAAATGTATATATGCTGGCTAAATTTTCTTATTAATCTACCCACATAACTAATCATTGCTTGAAACTCAAATATCCATTCACTGAGGCTTGCAGTGAAATGTGGCTTTTGATGGATTAGCAGGCAGGTCCTTATTTCATCTCCTGCTTCTGAATGTTGCTACCCGCAATGTGACATCCTTCTCCAACCGCAGTACAGCAAACTGGCCTGGATTCAGAGGAAAGAGCGCCATCTACTGCACCACTCAAAACTTACAGTTTGCTGTGTGCTTTCTCCCACAGGCCTTCCACTTGATTGTTCCAGCTCAGATTAGCCTGTGAGAATTAACAAGATTTCAGCGAGGGGTTGGCGAAAGGGCATCTTCGGCCACAGACGAACACTTTACTGTATTAAAAATCCCAAGTCTTTGCGAAGAACTATTTGTTATTAACATTGTAATGCTATTAAGCAACGATAATGATTGATGGGAGTTATTTTACTAGGCAGTAAGATACAAGTGTCAATTTCTTGGAATTTGTATGAGAAATGACATCATGAGCTCAATTCCCTGGTGAGGAGGGCAGGAGGATATAAAAGCCAGTAGAGCCAGATATAAGCCTTTGGATCCTTATAGGAGCTGCTACTTCCTGACACCCCTACCTGTACCCCTGGAGAGAATACCCAAGTCCCACTTCACCATTTACCTGAGATAGAAACCCATGCTCAGGTGAAGAAGACAGGAGGAGGCATTGCAACTACACATCAGATGATGCCATATTCTGCACAAAGCAGACTTTATGTATCGCAAGCAGGGCAGAATAACAGGCTTAAATTTAGAAAGCAGGCAAGCAATGGGACTTGGTGGGTCAGGCAGGCTCACAGAAGATTCCACCAATCCTTGAAAGAAAACTTAGCAAGGGACCAGCAGTCAGTCTCTTATGAGATGAAATGCAAATGCAGCTGTGTTTGGGCTATGACTCAAACCCTGATTGGCATGCAAATGCACATATATCCTTCCCAGCTCTAAAATTCTATGGCAACTTACACCCACATTAAACTATGTGATAAAAACCATTTCAGACCTGCATCAAAACCAGAGTCCCCTAAAATGCAAATCAAAACCACAATGAAATATCACCTCCCACCTGTTAGGATGGCTGTGATCAAAAAGACAAGAGATAACAAACACTATCAAGGATGTACAGAAAACAACAGCGAAGCCTCGTGCACTGTTGGTAGGAATGTAAACTGATGCAGCCACTATGGAAAACAATATGGATGTTCCTCAAAAAGTTAAAAATAGAAATACCATATGATCCAGCAATATAGCTGAAGGAAATTAAATTGCTCACTCTCCCAAAGACATATGTGTACTTCCATGTTCACTGCAGCATTATTCACAGTTGTCAAGATAAAGTAACGTGTCTGTTGATGGATGAATGATTTTTAAAATATGATATATACACACACACACACACACAATAAAATATTATTCAGCCTTAAAAAAGAAGAAAATCCTGCCATTTGTGACAACATGGCTGAACCTGCAGGACATTATGTTAAGTGGGTAGAACAGGAAAAGACAAATACTACATGGCATCACTTATATGTGGATTCTTAAAAATAAGCCAAACTCATAGAAACAGAGTAGAATGGTGGTTGCCAGGTGTTGGGGGTTAGGAGAAATGGGGAGATGTTGGCCGAAGGGTACAAACTTCCAGTTACAAGATAAATAAGTTCTGAGGATCTAACGTTCAGCATGGTGACTACAGTCAATATTGTGTTATATACTTGAAATTTGCTAAAAGAGTAGATCTTAAGCATTCACACACACACACACACACACACACACAAGGTAACAAAATGAGGTGATGGATGTGTTAACTTGATTGTGGGACTCTTCACAATGTATACAGATAGCATATCATCATGTTGTATACTTCAAATATATTACAATTTTGTCAATTATACCTCAATAAAGCTGGGGGAAAGAATCCCCCAGCCTTTCTTACAACTTCATGAATTCCCACCCCATCATCCAAAAGGCTGGAGTAGTTTCTTCTTCAATAGCTGTGCCCTTGGGTCTATAACGTTTCCCTGGCGGTGTTACCTCTCTCATCAGATCCTCTTTATTACAGAAGTGAAGACTTGAGGTTTGGAAAACAATATCTCACTGCCTCCACAAAGAAAGTTATAATAAATAATAAGTAAATAGAAGAATGCCACAGTGCACACCTTTCACTGCTTTGTATTTCATTCTTCCTGCCCAGTTAAGAGTCACCTCAGCACTCACACTTTTGCCCATTCAGTTGTTGGTTTTTCCAGCCATCTGTGTTGAATTCTACCATCTGCTGCCTTGGAGTGCAATGACCTAGTAGCTGGGTTTTATGGATTTCCAACAGCATGAAGTACTCTCTATTATTTCAGCAAAGTTTTCGGACTATGTATTGGCAGTAAGCTTGCAACTTTTTTAAAACTCATCTTTGAGAGTTTTACCTAAGATTAGATTTTGAAGAGTTTGTCACACAGTCAGTAAATCTCCAACTTGTGTAGTCACACACACACACACACACACACACACACACACACCCCTGTGTGGTGAGGAAGCATGAAGCCTTCCACTTTTCATGGTGCTTTGCAGTCTTCTCCGTCCCATTCTTATTCGTCACGTTAGCAATTTCTAGACTTTATATTCCTTCCTAAGTCCCCTAAGTCTCACCATCTCCCCTCCTTCTGCACAGAGAGAGAAATGGGAACATGAGGACCCCTTTCACTTACTTCTCCCCCATCTCCACTTTTTTTGCCTTCACTCTTAACCACACCTGTGTTCCTGTCAGATGGCCCTTCTCGGGTCCATGACTAATCTTTCTATCTGTGCTTCCATCCCAGCCTTTCCCACTTCCTCAGAGACCTTAGCCTCAGAAAAAGAAAGAAAGAGAAGGGAGGAAGGGAAGAGAGAGACAGACAGACAGACAGACATAAAAAAAGAAAGAAAAGGAAGGAAAGGAAAGAAAAGAAAAAAAGGGAGGGAGGGGGAGGGAAGGAAAGGAAAGGGAAGAGAACAAAACGGAATGGAAGGGAAGGGAAAGGAAAACTCCCTGGAGACAACATCCCTCTGATTTCCCTCAATCTCATTCCTCCTTGCACAAACTACCCACACAAACGTGCTCTCTACATACATTTCCATTTCCTCACCAACTACTCTTTCATCAACTCAATGCAATCTGTATCTAGCTTCCACCATTCACTGAAGTATATTTGTGCCATTGTATGTGCAGGTGTCAAACAGTGCCTGGCGTATGCTGAAAGCTCAATGATAAACTTCTCTGGCCAATCTCCCCCTAACCAGTAAACTAGTTGGGAGCCTGCACTTCTTCCTTTACTTGACTTCCCTCCACTAGTGATGCCTCCTTCTCTGAAACTTCCCCCATTAGCTTGCAGGTCCCTTCTCTCTCCTAGAGGCTCTTCTACCTCTGGCTACTCCTCATGTCCCCTTTTCAGGCTCCTTACCCCCTTAAATTAGAACCACTTCTGGTCTTCATCTCTTAGCTCTAAACTCTTACTGGGTAATTCTATCCCATAAAAGCAAATACTGACTATATGATCATAAATGTAATATTATACAGTGATGATGAGTGGTCTATACTTGCAACCCAGAGCTTTACCATTTTCATTCATTTGACAGACTTGTAATGATTTCCTACTACGTGCCACGTCTGTAGTCCTTCCACTGGACACCTCCACTGGAATGGCCCAGAGGCATCTAAACTCAGCCTGTGCAAAACTGAAATCGTCTCCCTAAACAAACACACAGGTGCACAAACAATTATTTCTCATTCTCTATTTCCTTTTAAAGTAACTGACACCATCCAACCACCAAGTCAGCCACATGAGAAACTTTGTAATAATCTTAAAATTGATTTTCAACCACTCCCACATCTAAACAGTTCTGTGGACTCTACCTCCTAAATTCTCCAGAACCACTCCCTTCCTCTCCAGTCCACTGGCCCTGCTTCACTGCACGCTTTATCCTTTCTCATCTGAATTACTATGACAGCCTCTTAAATGGCCTCTCATTTTGGTGTTAGTCCTTGTCAAGCCATTCTCCATACTGGTCTTTCTAAAATGTAATCTTTATAGCACTTCTCTGTCTAAAATAATTCAGCAGATCTCACTGCCCCAGGATAAAATCCAAACCCAGTAAAGTGCCAATGATCCAGTTCCGTACCTGTCCAGTGTCACATCCCCACACTCACTCTCCCACCTGTGTTCAGTGCCTGCAGCTTCCCATGCTTCCTCAGTCCTCCGTGACTCTGTACACACTGGTCCCTCTTCACCCTCTTTCTTGTTTACTCACATTTCCAGACTCAGATCAACTGTCATCTCCAGAATATTTTCTCTGCCCTTCCCCCTCACATCCTTTGTCTGAATTAGGTGCTGCATTCTTGGGAATCCCAAAGCACTCCATACTTCCCTCTACCCTATAAGTTAACACACTTCAGTAATTATTTATTTACATGTTCATATTTTCTACATTTTAGGCTGCATTGTAAGTCCCCCAAGGCCAGGAATCATTGATACTCAGTATCAACAATACCTATCACAGTGCCTGAAACATAGTAAGTATTCAGTAAGTGTATGATGAATAAATGTACAACAAAAACATTGCAAAGCTTCCGCAGGCCTCACCAGCTATTGCACCAATGAAGTCACAACAATATTAACTCAAAGTCCAGTGAATCTAGGCCCCACCTTCTCAAATTAGATCTCAGGCTCTGCAAATACACACCTATGCACAAGCAGGCAAACGTGGTAAACGTGCTTGGGGAATTGCTTACACGTGATTCCTTCAGCCTGCAGGGGCTCCCTGTTCCACCTGACCTCATCATGGTCCCCTTTCATCACTGACACCCCTTGCTGGCACCTCCTCTGCTGCCCCAAAGCCTTCACGGCAAAGAAGGAGAGGAGGATGTAAGCAGAGAAAGGCCATTTCCTCCCTTCAAAGTGCCCAGAAATAATGCAGCCTGTGCCATAATTCTATTGCACACTTGTGGGTGAAACATCTTTTTATTTTTTGCACACCCCTGCTTTGCATGGGGCCTGGGTGGGATTAGTAGGAGTTGATGTCTAAGAGAAACCTGAGTTGAGCTGACTCAGCCATGTTTCCTTTCCTACAACTATGGCATTCTCTACAGAGGAAGCGCGTCCAGCTGGCTCCTCTCTCCCTCTGCCCTGTCCCAGTGGCTCAGTGGATATGGCTGATTCTCACTGTGACAAACAAACAAGGACAACGGTCCTCACCACACCACGCACCAGATATTGTGCTGGCACTAGGCACAAATGGCCAATAAGGTAGACACACCATCATGGAGGCAACAGGGCATACAGGTGAAGGCAGGTGGACTGCTAAATGTAATATCCTGGCTCTGCCACCTTGCTTGTCTGACCTTGAACAAGATATCTTATCTCTCTATGCCTCAGTTTCTCCATCTGCAAACCAGTGCTTATATAGTACCTAGGGTTCTTATGGTAAACAAGTTAACTTGCGTTAAACACCATTGCCTGGCACATAGCAGGTACTCTATAAATAAAGTTATCTACTATTATTAAAGTCTAGAGGGGATAAACAATAAAATAAACAGACAAATAAGCCAAATAATTACTGATTGTAGTAAGCACTAAGGAAATAAATAGGGTGGCCAAAAAGAGAATAAGGGAAGCCCTGAGAATGGGTATCTCAGATGGGACCAGAGAAGTCTCTCCAAAGAGGTAATTTAAGCTGAGACTTGAAGGTTGAGAAGGAGTCAGCCACACAAAAAGCTAGCAAAAGAAAATTCCTGGCAGGAGGACAGAAGGAACAGCAGGGCAGAGTCCCTGAGATGGAAAAGGAGTTTGGTAAATCCTAACACTGAATGAGGGTTGATGAGCTGTGCAGAGCCAGCCAGGCACAGAGTGGCATGGGGAGACAGAGAGAAGGTCTGATTGTGCAGGGCTGATGGGCTGCAGTAGAAAATTTCAATTTCATTCTATGTTAAATGGAAAGCCATCAGAGGATTTTAAACCAGGGAGTGATGTTATCTAACCTACATGTTCTAAGATTACTCTGACTAATGGATTGAAGGGTAAGCAAAAGTAGAAACAGGAAAAAAATTAGGAGGCTACTGCAGTTGTCCAGGACAGAGATGATGGGGGCTGGCACAAGAGGGTGGCAGTGGAGATATAATGAATCAATGGCCTAGGGTGTTATCTACAGAGAAAATGCAGTGGTCTCTAATAAGGCAGGGCTGGCTGAAGCATTAAAGATTAAGAGAAGGTGAATTAACCTCCCTACTATACAACCTAAAAGGGAGAAAGGCTTTTATTTATAAACATGGTTTTCCACGGAATACATACCATCACTGTTGTCCACACAGAAAGTAATGATTTACTGAGAGTCCAAATGGAGTACAGCTCTGGGGTTGGTAGAAATGACTTTGTTCCAGGGTAAATGCACAGATACCTTCTTTTTCCTTGATACATGTCCCTGCAACCACTATTTTCCAAGTCATCAAAATTTTTATAAATCTTCCAAATTATAAAAAAGCAAGCAAAATAGGTGTCAGCTGTAATAATAATGAAAGAATTCATTGACATGTTTTAGGTCATTTATAATTGGTAGATTTATATTTGATAGGTTGTAAGTGTTTTGTAGTACTTTGTGGGTGCCTCTATAGTAAGATATACAGTATATTTAAGAATATTATATAGAAATCATAATATAATTTTATTTTAAATGATTAGATTGAATTTATGTTTTCCTTTGTAAATATTGACAATCATATACATGACTGTTTTTTATGTAACACTCTTAGTCATGAAGGCAGCCCCAAGAGGAAGATGAAATTTCCTTAATAACAGTTTTTAGAAACTACTCCTGCAAAAGCGGGGCCTGCCTATGGTCTCTAGTTATTCTTTCTTGGCTCAGAGCCACACTCAGCAGAGGTTTTAAAGTTATGAGTTAGTATTCCTTTTTCTCTGCTTTCCAATAATTGAAGATTTCTCTCTTATAATCTCTCATCCCTAAAAAAGTAGGGTCCACCTAAGAATAATATTACAAGAACAGTGCAAGTGTAAGGAAAGTAATCAAATCAGATCAACATATATCTACCAAATAACTAATACTTGAAACTCCTTTCTCTACATTCTACTTCCCAACTCCATTATTTCACCCCAACTAAAAATGAAGTACATATAGAATTGGGTCACCTAAGGAAGTAAACAGTTTCTTAAATACAGTGGAGGAAAGCTATAGTCAGAGAGAAATAAAGGAAAATAAAAGAAAGTCACCCAAACGTAAGAGCTACCGGCTCCCTATCCACTTCTCAGGATGGCTTTCAAGACAAAAACTCAAGAGAATGAACATTTGTTGAGCCTATAAACTTAGGGAACACTAGCTAATGTAGAGTCAATGACCTTCTAAGGAAGTTCATGTTTCTAATCATCTATAGAGTAGGCAAATGCAGCAAATGGGAGGAATGACACAATGAAGAAAATAAGCAAAGCCAGCACTGGGAGAAAGGACAGTTTGTGCGAAGCCAAGTCACTTTTCATTTGTTCAGTCTATGCATGGATGAAGACTAGCAGATGGGAAACCAGCCAAAGGACTCATGGCTAAAATGTATATTTTGAGTTAAACATATAAACATATGTATATTATGAGTTGAATAGTCACAAGTGTTTGACTGTTTAAAGATGTATGAACTAGAAGTTTCTCAAATCCATTGCTGAGCTAGGAATTCTATATACCAAGTTTATAGACATATAAGTGGGAGAACTGGGCGGGAGGAGACTGCATGTCTCCAAAACGGTCATCCTTTCTGTTGATGTGCAGGGGACGACCTGATTCTTCACTGGCTTGCTGTTGAAGGATCTATTTCACCCATTTGGTCAATATCCAAGATGGCAGGCCTAACTGATTGCCTTAGGCACTGACTTCTAGCACCAGACTAGACACTAGACAAATTGCAAGGAAATTATTGACTCTAAATGGCTCCTTTTAAATGAGGCACATCATTTTTGAAGGCCAAGAGAAAATAAGGTTAGGGTGGGCGAGTATGAGTACAGAGGAATGTGACATTGTCAAAAATCCTGACATGCTAGCAGGTTGCCTTTCCCCAGAAACATCTGAAGAAAGACCCAGATGATCCCTCTGCCTTTGCCCCTGCCCCCTACAATCTAGTCTCAGCACAGAATCCAGCTAATTCTATTAAACACAAGTCAGATCATGACCCTCACCTCCTCCTAACCTTCCAGTGACTTCTCACCTCATTCAGCGTAATTGCCAAATCCTGCAGGGCTCCAAGTGAGACTAAATGGCGAGGACGAGAGAAGAAGGCTCCGTGCACTTGCCCGTGCATCTGTACGCCCTTCCCTGTTGGGGGAAGTCCCCTCCCCCAACCCGTGTGTGGTTCTTAGTAGGAGGCAAGACATACAGCAGCGGAAGAGGGACTGTTCCACTCTAACCTTCAGAGCAATCACATGACCCAGGCAAGGCAAGGCCCGTCTGTATTTTTGTATCACTCCCTTTACATTCAAAGGCAGAACTGTTTGCATGACTGGAATCAGGGATGGAGCAGCCGTCATGTTGTATGTAGTGTCAGCAATACCAACACCAAGTTGTCCGTCGCCAGTGGTGCCCACAGGATCATCCCAGCCAGACAGTCCTTGTGCAGGATCTTGGTGTTCCTGCCTGCTGAGCTTTCTCAGCCTCCTGCCCGTTTTCTGAGCCTGGTTCTCCAGTCTCTCCTTTGATTCTGAGAGTTACTATGACCTCCCAATAAATTCCTTTTCTGCTTAAATTAGCCAGAGTTATTTTATGTTGTTTACAAGCAAAAATCATGACCAGTAAGATGAGCTTTGTGGCACATTGATGAATCTCTGAGTATGGGGGGGAAGGACTAGAGTCTAGTATGGCACAGAGAACCAACTAGCTTGGCATAATAACGAGGATGGAACTGAGGTTCTCTGGCACCTGAGGGAAGGTGGCCTGGGGTACAATCCTGAAGGAGAGAGAAGAGGCTGAGTGGTGGGGCTGAGGAGTCTATGAAAGAAAGGGAGCAGGAAAAATTTCCAATAAGCAAGAGAAAGTACAGAGGAAAGTGAAATGGTAAAGAAATACTTTATCTAAAAAGCTTAATCTTAATAGCCTTACTATTTAGAATCCCGCCTCCTGCTCTGAATCTTATCTGCCCATATTTCCCTTTAAAAATCCTTCAAGCTAAAAAAGTACAGTGAAATATGGGGCTATCGATAGGCTTTGTCGTGTGGTTGAGTAATTAATGTATTTTATTGCTTGCTGGCCATTATGCAGAAATCGATTTACCAAAACATGAAACTTAAGAACAATCAACAAAGAATGTTACATTTATGAGGTTTATGAGGTGAGCAGTGGCAAGAATTCCGTAAGTCTCACATGGAAGTCATTGTGTTATCCAAGTGTCACCTCCTGGATTCCTCTCCATCCCTCTCATCTCTCCATGTCTTTTCCTGCACTCCTCTCCATGTCTCTGTCTCCCTCTCCCTGTGTGTGTCTGTCTACATCTGTCTGTTTCTGCTTTGTCAATCCCTCATTTCATATTCATAAAGGGCTTACTGTACCTCACAAATACGCATACACTATAGCAAGATAACACAGACTCAAAGCAGATGAGAAAGGAAAGGAAAAACAAAAGAAAGACACAAAATAGGGTCAGAAATAAGACTACTACAAAAATGCATACTACGAAGCCCTACTCACAAGCTATGAGGGCCATAAATTTTCTCTACACTCTCTAGCAGTCTTTCCAAAGATGGAAATACAATTCGGTGTCCATAAGATAAAATTGTACCAATTGCTCAAGCTTCCTAAATCTGCATAGAAACATAATTTGTGAAAATGATGCATCACAATGACACAATTTGTCAGAAAATTCCTCCACCTCACAAATGGCCTGCCTCACTTAATAAGCAGAAATAACCAGCAAAGAGTTCACTCGCCTTCCCTGGTTAGAAGAGCAGCTTTCCCAGTGTGCCTGATGAGGGTATTACTTCACACCGCAGGTAATAAATTTGTGGAATTCATTACCCCCAGGAGAAGGTGCAGGCAGGAAATAGAAATGGATTCAAAAAGAATTGGTCAGATTTATAAATGGTGAAGCCATAAATGGCTCTTATTTTATTTGCATTCAATATTTTATACCGTTGATCAACCACACTCCCCTACGTCCTATCCTAAAGTGCACCCTTACAGCTCCTCACCTCTCTCTCTCTGGTAAGATTTTTGATGCTGTATATAACACTTGTTATGTATTTATTTATATAGAGAAATACTATTATTTTACTCTTTGTTAGGAATATATTTCAAATTTCAGTAGCTGTGTTTAAATATAGATGTTTTAACAGTGTATACATTTTCAGGATATTTTATAACACTACACAACATATAACCAAATTAATAATTCCAACACTGTAGTCCCAATTTACATATTCCCTGCTATAGAACAAATGAAATATGCTTTGAGAACCCAACTGAAGTAAACCTGGCCCTGGGAACATTTTGGAAACTCTCTTCTTGCTCTAGGCCCAAAAGAGAGTGAGGAAGGTAAGCAGGGTTGGATTAAGCTTGACTGGCACGTTGCATGGACAAGGGTAAGTTAAGTCTCTGTTGTTAAGGTAAGACACTCTGCTGGTGCCTCTCTACCCTGTGATCCTGTCTGCCTGGAAGAGGGGAGATACATGGTCAGTCTTTGCAGGGAACCAGCTGAGGAACAAAGGCTGCCCCTGGCACCACTCCAGGGCTCACCCGTCAATGTGCAAAATGGCAAGTCTAGGAACCAGGCACTCTTCAGCCATAGCTGGGCACTGGATACCCTCTCAAAAGTCTCTGAGCATACTGATGGGAGACAGGATTCTACGGGGCTTCAGGTCAGTATTCTCTTTAATTAGGGGAAATTCTGGAGAATTTACCATGTCCCTGAGTAGCTAGGAAAAGGCAACCAGAATCCACCATCACTGGACCAATCATTCCAGATCACTGGAAGCAATACTGAGGTGTCTCCCTTATACGAGGAGGCACTGAGGCTCACACCGATAGGGTTCACGGGCCCTTCCGAATCCCAGGAGTTGTTTGTTGGGGTGATTTCAGAGTTTAGGAATGAGGGTAGTTTTCCAGCAATAAAGATGTGCTCTTTGTTGTACTGGGATTTTTATAATTTACAAACACAGCAGAGGGAGGTCTCGAGAACTAGACACAAGCCAAGAAAAAGAAGCCAGGCGCTCTCCTGGTCTACCTTCTGCTTGGTCCTGCTGGGACTCACTCTAAGTCCTATTAAGTCAGAATATCACTTTGGGCAAATTCCTTCCTTCCTCTATATCTTCTTCCTCACCCATAATATCAGGCAGTTGGACTGGGCTATCATGAAGGTCCCTTCTAGCTCCAAGCTCTGTCCCTCTGGCTGGGGCTCATGGGTCTATTAGTGTAAACAGCAGTGCTAAGTCCTCTGTCGAGGCTGCTCCTGCCAGCTACCTGCTACACTCGCACGATGCTCTTAAGTACTGGTTTTTCTCCTGTCTCAAGAAAGCAACACTCATATCATATCACCGGAATATTCTTGATGAAGTGTAAAAGCATGTTTACATACACTAACACTTGTGCTAAGCAAAAATTGTTTGAAGATTTTCAGAGACCTACCAGGGAGTAGTCGGGAAAGAAAATGAAGGCTACTCACTTTCCTTCTCTACAAAGGAAAAGGACACCTCTCTCAAGGTGTGGTAAAGATCAAATGAAACTGTACTTAGCCACCATGGTGCTCTGTGTAAACAATGCTATGAATACTAATGGTGAGTCCTACTGTGAGGAGGCCTTGATTGTCTTTGCACAGGAGCAAAAACTAAGGTTCAGAGAGGTAAAGAAAATTCTCCAAGGTTGCATATTAGGACACACACAAATATCTGACTTCAAAATTCATGCTCTTAACCAGCACATTTATGAATTGTTTGGTCTTGCAATCCTCAGTGTATGTAGGACTTTGGAGTTAGACAAATAGAAATTTAACAGTTGTTTCTACCACTCATAAGTGGTGACTCTCGACAACTAACTGATTTCGCTGGGCCTTAGTTTCCTCAGCTGTGGAGATTAAATGAGATTATATACGTAAAGCGTCTGACACATGGCAAAGGGTCTGCATGCAGTAGTTTATTTGGGAGGTGATCCTCACAAGTACAAATGAGGATGTAGGGAAAGTGAGACAGGGAGGGAGAAGAGACAATAAATGCTATGTTAGTGGCCAGGTAACCACTGGGAGCACCTGGGGCTCAAGCCTCCCTAGCCCATCTGTGGAAATGTGTAGAGGCCGGCTCAGAATCATTCCACTGAAGTAGCATTTCTCACAGTTGATGGCACAACAGAATCTCCCAGAGGGCTTGTTAACACAGATTGCTGGGCTCCACTCCCAGTTTCCCATTCCCTGGGTCTAAGTGGGGCCCAGTAATCTGTACTTCTAGCAAGTCTCCAGGTGACGCTGAGGCTGCTGGTCCAGGGCCACACACGGAGAAGCACCGCACTAGAAGATGGATGCTGGGGCATCAAGCAGACCTTCCCCTGCTGTTCGACATGCTCCTTTGTTTGAGCATATTAACTCCCTCACACACATTTCTGGGCTGGCCTACAGTGGTAAAGCAATTTGAGCAGAGCCAAAGAAAGTTTCCAGGCAGAGCTAAAGAGAAACTGGTACTTAGATGTAGGAAGCAACTGTGTCCCGCGGCAATGGAGGACCCCAGGTGAGCTGAAGGGGAGGGATGGGGCATTGACAGTATCTGCTATACTGTCTCTTCCCCACTGTTGCAGCATCTGCAGCCATATTAGTCTCTAAGCTGAAGGACTATAGTCTCAAGGTCATTGGTGGTGAGATCTCTGAACTCAGTGGTTATGAAGATGGAAAATTCCCTCAGCCTGAGGCTTGGAGCAGCCATGAAGGACCCTTCCAGGTCAGTAACGTGTTTAATGAATCAAAGGAATGCAGAGGACGGGAATGAAGCCATGACCAGAGCATTTAACAGAAAGTGACCAGGGAGAGTCCAGCAGACACACTGTGACCCGACACAGACTCCTGACCCCACCAAGGCACTCTCAGGCTGCAAAGAGGACACATTTGACATGCAAATGATGCCAAACACAGAGCTCTCCCACATGCTCTTCATGCCCTGTGGAGAAAATGGTTAACACTGGTGAGAAAATGGGGCTGCTCCATTATTTTGTTCTGCATGTACATTTAATTGTCAACATTGCAATAGCTTTAACTGCAAATAAGCACAATCTCATCGCCCATCAATTGTTTGATGGAAGGAAAACAGGCAATTTAGAGATGATTCTGAAATGAGAAACATCATTATTATCTTTTTGTATGAAGTTTTGTTTTCATTCTTCACTTCCCTCACCCTCTCCTCAGTGATTATATTTTTCCACAAATTCAGTATCAAAATACTATAGCCAATATAAAATATTCCAGCATTTATCTAAGTCCTGAGGGTTTCATTTACTAATTCCATATATGTATAGCAGTATTTTTCTCTTTTCAAAAAACACTTTTATATCTCTTAATCCATTCATCCTCATAACCGTGCCTTGGGCTTAGGGAATTGGCAAGAACACTATTTGCAAATGGGTAAACTGAGGCACAGAGTGGCAAACTGACTTGTCCAGGAACTGACTGGCAGTTATAAAGCTGATTCATGCTAATCTGCGGTGTCATGTTCAGTTTTGCTCAAGGAAATCTTTGTACATATTAATCAATGAGTACAGAGAATTCCCCATAGTCCCTCTTCCCTTTATTCACACTAACAGCAGAGCTATCTGCTCAATGCCCCAGGGAAGGTATGTGGTTCAAAAGTAAAACTAGCCCTGGAGAATTCCACAAGTTTTCAAAGGCAGTAGGAAGAAAAGGAGAAAAGCAGAGATGTGGTATGGAAAGACGCAGCAGAGATATAAAAGAATGGAGAATCATGAATGAGAAGATATCCCTCAGATCAGAAAAGGTCTCCCTGAGACTCGGAAAGAGTGGAAAGAGAAGGTCGTGTCCCAAATCAGCAGGGATCCCGACTCCTACTTCCTGGCATTGCACTCAGGGAGGGGCAAGCCCCTGAGAGGAAGTGATGTGGCTGCATGACACCCTGGGGATAGTCCCTGGACTCAGCAAAGATCTTCAGAGCCCCAGCAGATTTTGGAAGTAAAAATGTCCCAACACCTGAAACGATCATGAGGACAAAGACACAGGATGTCTCAGCTTAGGGACAGATGACCAATCACCAGAGGTACCTCAAATTTTCCCCATGCCCCAGATGGGGCACTGAGTCAGGCCTGGAACGCTGGCCCATGTCTATGAGGCAGAGGCCAGGAGTGGGGAGCAGTTTAAAGGGGGAACCTTCAGAACGGCTGAGTAGTAATTATCAGAGGAAAAGTGACTGAATTACAAGATATTTCAGACACTTGGGTTTGGAGCCAAGCTTCAGACCTATAATTCTTGTTTTAGTACAAGCAACATTCTTCAACCAGGAAGAGTCTTTGATAAAAGAGTGAAGATTTCTCTAACTCTTCCATCCATCCTGAAATTCTGGTCTTTCCTCTGCTGCCCCCTGACCTCAGGGCTTCACCTTCCTGGATGCTTGCTCAAGATGGACCTTCCACTACCAGCACCAAAACGACATCTGTAGTACCCACTAGCTTACCTAATAATCACCATCAGCCATCTCCACACACAGCCCCTAGATGTTACAATACACAAAGCACAACTTCCATCAGAAACAGCAGATCACTCTGCAGGAATTCCCAGATGAGGATGTAGAAGTGGGGAAAGGCCAGGCTCTAAATAGAATGTTAGCAAGAGAGGTAAGACTAGAGCTTCTTATGTTTACCAAAACAGATGCAGGTTTGAATCCTACCACCATAGCACAAGGAGAACATCTTCAAAATCCATGCATGGCTGTTAGTGCTGTACACATGTGAGCCATGCATGACAAAAGGCTCACAGCCACTTTCATGATTACTCATAAAAGGCTTTGGAACTATGGAAAGCAAGGAGAACAGGACAGACCCCAGCTCAACCCCTTCCATCGGTGGGAACTAGGACAAGCATAACACGTCATTGGTATCTTGTAAGGTACTACAAACGGCAGCAGAAGCATCTCTCACCTCATCTCTACTATGACCAGACAGCTAATACTGAGAATTCATCATGCAACAAGTATTTTAAAAACCTTTAAACCACACACAAACTGCTTATAGTGTTATTTTTAGTCCTAGCTTCATAAGGGAAAACTACGGCCCAGAGAGGTTAAGTGGCTTGTCCAACAAGACAATCAGTTGCAGAGAGCCAACCCTGTAGTGTGAAGTGAAAGCTCTGAATCACTCCACTATACTATGTATGGAATTATTAGAAGGGTTATAGGAGACAACCCGGGACTGTGTTACATATATTACAAAGCCCTAAAAGGGAATACAATCATGGGAAAACCAGGTTCCTTTCTTTTCATGGTGTACTGGTCAGGGTTCTTGGTTGCAAATAGGCAACATATCTAAGTAGAAAGGGAATTTACCCAAAGGACACTGAGTGACTCAGAATCATAGAAAGCCTGGCAAACAAGATTTGGGTGGACACTAAGGGAAGTAAGCCATAGTAAAGACCCCAACATAAGAACAATCCACTCAGGACCCATCTGTTGACTCCAGCCATTGACCATGCTTCCTCTGGGCTCTGCCACCTTGGATACTTCGTCATGCTGCCTGACTCTACTTCAGTCACAATCACCAAGAATAATGTCTGTCTGAACTTCCTCCTTCCATTTTTTGCCTCTCCTTCAATTCGAAGAGTTCAGTCAAAAGTAGCTGGTGGACCATATTTAGGTCACAGCCTCATTCTGTATCTTTCTAGAGACCTATAGCAGACAGCTATTAATAATGCTACAAAACAAACTACCCCAAAACTCAAGAGCTTATAACAACCAGCATTTACTTTTCTGGCTCGCTACAGGTTAGCAGGGGTAGCTTTGCTCCAGACTGAAGATCAGTTGGGATCAGGTCTGTCCCATGAGTCTCTCATCCTCCTTGGACCAGAAGCTCTAAGGGGCATGTTTTTCTCATGTACAATGTCACTAATGCAAAAGCATACACTGAAACACATGATGCCTCTCTAGGCTCTGGATTCAAGCTAGCATGCTGCCAATTCCACCAAAGCAAGTCAGTGACCAATCCCAGTATCAATAGAGTAGGGAAGTACATGCTTCTCACTTTAACGGGAAGCACTGCAACATCATATAGCAAAGGACACAGAGGTACGTGATTCTAATGAGGTAGGGTGTATCGTATTATGATTTCATTTTATCACGTGGGCCAAAAAGAAAGAAAGAGTTTCCATTCCCCAGAAAGTAGGAAGGGTGATGAACTCTACTCAGCCAAGGTCAAGCAAGTCCACTATTCATTTCAAGGAGGAGGCTTTCTGGAGACAAAGGGATCAGACTGAGGGACCCTGCACAGCAGGAGCTACAGTCCCAACACAAGGTCCAGCTTTGGATCAAGACTCTAGTGCAAATTTTTGAAGACGTGTACTTATTCAGTATGTTTCAGCCTGTGATATTCATCAACTGTGTTATTTCCCTGGGTGACTTTTTTCTGTTTTTATTAGAAATGACAGCTCTTTTATTAAAAAGTAGGAAATATTATATAGAAAAAAAAACAAGCAACAGTAATCAGGTGCTAAAAGATATGAAAGTCCTGTCTTGTGATCGAGAAGAACTAACCACATCTTTAGAGGATTTGCTGTTTGAAATGGTTTATTAAATCTGACACCAGGCCTGCAATTACCACCAATTATTTGGTCATAATGTCAGTTGCATTTAAAGTGAGAAAGTTAGTGATAGCAACAGCTTATTTTTAATAACTGATTTCAGAGAAAACCATTTTATGTCCAATGGCTACTTCCTGATCTTGTGATCTCCAAAGAAAAGACTTGCACCTGTGGGGTTACTAGTGTGAACCCCGACCCAAGAGAGCAGTTAAAAGTTGCTATTATGGGCTGACAATAAGTCATATACCCACTCAACTGCTCATCTAACCTACAAATACATAGATGACCCACCAGGTGCTAGGCCCTGAAGTAATTTTTTTCCAAACATGGTGCATTCAACTGAAATGCTGAACCTGAAAAATCCCACCCACATTACTAAGAAGGCCTCATCCTCTGAGCAGGAAGATATTTCATTTTCTTGTGTTGTAGTGATTCTGTATGAGGAAAGGCATCCTCCTAGGTCTGTAAAGCAACTCCCCCTTTACTCACTTAATAAACAATTAGTGGTTTTGTCTGATTGCTTTTGTTTAAATTTGTGGTCCTTGGTATGAACAAATGGCTCTCAGGTTCCAGAAACACTGGCAGGAGAGCACCTTACCCCTCACAGGTTAGCCCACGCCATTGGCGGAGTAACTCCAAATACAAAGTTGCCAAACTTAAATGAAGTCATTTTTTTAAAAATCTACATTTCCATCTAATTAAGGCACACTCTTTCACAAATTACATGAAATATAATTTAGGGACCAAATATTTTATGCCTTCATATGCTTTTCTACTTACATGCACTTGTGTTTAATATTATGTGCAAATCTTCTCTGCTCCCCAAGTGTTTGGCTTGGCTTGACTTCTTTTTTTCTCCTATCCCCTTAACTGACCATTATGATTCTGGAACCTATACAGTAGCAACAAAAACCGAGAAAGCACAAATTTAAGACATTTTAACCCTCCTATCAAGCAAGGTGTCTAGCTTCAGCTTCAGCATAAAGAGTGACTACTGGTAACAGACTAGATGGAGGTCATCTTTTTCATATTTTGTCAGTTTTGATGGGGTAGGAGAGAAGGAAGAAATGGGGGAAGGAGGACATTGGAGAGAATTCTGTATCTTCTTTTCTAAACAGACAAGCAAACAAAGATGGAGAGGACCTGTAAGCCTTTTGGAAAAGGCTTCTCACGTGAGGTAACACATGTCATCGTCTATCCAGCTCTGAGCCTCCCTTCAGCATGAACACGGCTGCTTTAGGAGACAGGGACTGAAATAGAAAACCAGCCACAGTGATGAAATGTGACAACTTGCTTGAGAAAAGACATGTTTGATGTGTTTTCCAACTGGATGTTTCTAAAATTTATGGCAGTTTCAGCCAAAATTTCCAAAGAAATCCTTTCTCTTACTCATTTCAAGCCTCTAAATCTGTAATACCCTTATCACTGCTGCAAAGAAGCACCAAAGAAAAAGTTTCTTCCCAACAGGTTTCACAAATTGTGTCTGACTCTTTGTAAGATGCGTCTCTCCTCAGCAAACTCAGGCATCTCTCTCGGATGACTCACTCCTCTCCCCAGTAGCGCCACCCCTTACTGTCAGTAAATTACTCGCTTCCTCGAGACTCGTGTTTTCTCACCTGTGCAATGAAGTAGCGCAACTAAATAATCTCTAATGTCCCTTCAACATGCAACATTCAGGGATACAGGTTTTACAGCAAGCCTGAAAGCATGTTGAAGGACACATTGCATCCATAATAGTGGGGAGAGGGGCATTCTAGAAACATAAAGAGAGATTTTTAAACAAAAATTAAACTTCTAATAATAGCCAAGTAAACATCCTGCTCCATGTAGGATAAGCCTCTACATAATCCACATAGAACAAACTCCACAGGTAGCTTCTTTAAAGAACGGACATACACAATAAGCAGCTACACAGAGGCACAAGAGGGTGAAGATTCTGGTGAGGAGTCCAGGCAGGAGGGAGGGCATTATAGGGAGTAGGGACTCCATTTTGCAGCTTCTCTTTAGCCTGAGGGCAGGCTTAGTTAGCATTTACAGACTATGAAGCATGGGTGGAAAATCACAATTTTTCTGGCCTAGGGAATCAGAGTACTGAGTCCAGGACAACTGCAGTCACTGGAGAAAGAGAAAATTTTTGAGAGAAAAGATCCAGAGAATCCATAGAATAGGTATTTCTTTAATACCCAAATTCTGCCTTCTCACATGTCTGGCTGACTCCTGCAGCATGCATGTATGGAGGAGGCTCAAAGCACCTCACCTAATGGTAAAAGTTCTGCACTGACCTGAGTTTGGAGCTGAAAAAACAAAGAGTTTGGAGCTCAAACCATGTTTGCTAGAATGAAAAAACATGACTTATCAGAGGAAATTAACAGCATCCAGAGTCTTTACACCATGACATTCATAATGCAAATGACACAATCCAAAACTGCTCAAAATATAACCAGTCAGAAAAATGGGGCACCTTAAAATAACACTGAGGTTGGAAAAGAAAGCTATAATGTCACCACCTTGCCCCCTTCCCGTGAAGTCTGGCTGTGTCAGACCAACCTACAGCATTTCAATTTTCACCCCCTTCATACTGCTCAATACCAAGAGCCATTTTATTTCTCTGAACTTTGTATTCAATAAGCTATTCGTTCCAGATGATTATAAGGGAATTTTTTCACCCCTGCATGCCCTGAGCTGCCAGAAAACCATCCCCTAATACAAAGGGATTATTACCACTTTGCCCCAAGCAGCAAGCCTGGACTCCTCCATTTCTCTTGAGGATCTGTTGTTTACAATCTGCTCTCATTACCAATATTTGTGCCACCAAGGTTCTTGATCCTAAGCCATAGAATTGAACTTTAGCAATTAAGCAGAAAAAAAAAATTTAGAGGAAGGAACAAAGCAGTTCAGAAAAGTAACAGGAGGCAACTTCTGCTTCCAGCCATGGAGAGCAACAAAAAATCCATATGAAATATAAAGATAAGCTAAGAGAATGGAACAATATACCATGCAAACACTAAGCATAAAAAACTAGAGTGATCACAGCGAGTACTCAGCAAGTAGGCAGCTTTCTGTCAAAGCCAAGAACCAAGGCTGCAAACCAAACCGCCAACACCTTGGACTTCCAGCTTCCAGAACTATGAAAAAATAACTTCTATTGTTTAAGCCAAAAGAGAGAATTTTAAGATGGTGACGGCAGAGCATTAAACCAAGCACAGAATCCTCAGGCCCACAAAGTACATCGACAAAGTCAGCACACCCATGAAGGCCCACATCCATGAGGGCTGCTTATACATCATAAAAGCCATTCTGTATAAGGCAAGTCCAGGATAGATCATTTTTGGGATTTTTAAAATAATATTATTTGTATTTATACCACTTCTGATGGTATTTCTCTTTGAGTGTTCAAGAATGCCTGAAAAGACCGACACGTGCCATTTTCTGTAATTTTATTGAGGCATAGTTGAAGTCAACTAACCTGCACATATTTTAAGTGTAAAACTTGGTAATTTTCAACATATGCATTCACCCAGGAAACCATCACCACAATAAAGATAACAAAAAATTCTATCATCCCCCCACCTCAAAAAAGCTAGACTGGCTTTATAATATCAAAGTAGATTTCATAACCAAGAATATTTCAAGAAATAAAGAGGAACATTTCATAATGATAAAGGGATCAATTCATGAAGTGACAGGGAGGCTAAAAAACGACTTAGAATATCAGCAGGAACCAAGAGAATCCTGGTAACAGAAGACCAGGACATAGCCAGCCCAGCACCCAGAGGGCCACCTGCCTGGGATACTCACCGGGGCCACGAATACCGATACCATTACCACTGCTCTTGCAGTTCTGCAGTCCTGTCCCAGGGTCTATAATCTCTAAGTGCCACTCAGGTCTTCAGATCCTTACCCCTCTCGGATTCAAGTCCAGGGCAAGAACATCCAATGGCAAAACCTGCTTCATGTACCCAAGTGTTTGTTGCCAGGGAGTAAAGAGAATATCTGGTTCCTTCATTTCTAAGGTGAGAGGCAGGGCCCTATGTATCAAGATTCATACTTTCAGAGATAACCACAATAGGAATGAGATGCCAGGCTTTCAAAACTAACGAGCAAATGATGACCTACGGTAGGTATTTCTCACAGGAAGGTAATTTGGATAGATATCAATAGCCTTGCTTATTTTCCCTTTTTTTGACCCAGTAATTCTATCTTTAGAAGTTACCCTTTTTTAAAAATCAGAAATTAGCACCAGGATCTAAGTACAAGAATGTTCACCTGAAATATTATTTATAATAATGTAATCCCAGGAAATTATTAAACTGTGGTTGACATCAGTCAGGTTCTCAACTAGAAAAGATGACCCAAAATAGGATATTCAATTGACTGTTTACAAAGGTGTGTGAAGGGATACCACAACAGCTAGTGTAGTAACCCTGGCTGAAACCCCTTCACCTAAAAGGGTGATGGGAGGGAATAGTTTCTGGATCACAGAAGGCGAGAATCCTGTAGCTTTTGCCTTTGGTGGGAGGACACAGCCAACCTGAGGTGACCTGCAAGGGAGAGAATCACAGAAATAAAGCACCTGACCCTTACCTCCTCCTTCACCCCCTTCTCTCCTATCTACAGCCAGGGTTTCCCATTGATCAAACCCAACAGGAAGCCAGAGGACAGACAAACCCTTTGATAGGAGATCAGCCTCCAGAGGCAGAGAGGAAGGTGGACAAGGGTAGAGAGAGAGCCTGGGAGGGCAAATGGAAGACAGTACTCCATGTGATGAATTCCTCTGCACACACCTCACTGGAAATTATTCTAGAATACTTAGTGGTAAAGGGGAAGAGACTCCCAATAGAATGACAACTGGAAAACAGGACCTAAACCATCTAGAGATTATGCCAGATATTTTTTAAAAAGCAGATAGTGTTAAGATGTGAGTTTATTTTGTTTACTTCTTTTTTAATTTTTCCTGTGTTTTCCAAAATATGCATAAGTAATGCATGTTATTTTTATAATCAGAAAAAATGTAGTTAATGATAAAGATATTGCAATTAATAAACTTACAAGCAAGATGCAAGATACTTATGAAAGGGGGAAAAAAGTAACAAGCATGTTTCCATGGATGTACTGAATCAACAAGCAGTTATTGACCCTTTGCAACATGCCAGGCAGTATTCTGGGTCTTGAGAACATAGTGAAGAAAGAATTTGTTTTTAGGGGACCCACCTTTGCTAAGATAGTGAAACTTAGGGTTGGAGTATAAAATTGGGAGGGGAAAGACAGTGGCTGAGGCATGGCTGTCCACAATGGCATTTGATGCAAGTTATCTGTGTTGAGGTATGCGTAAATCTCACAGAGACACACGCAAAGTCTGCTAAGAGCTGGGAGCAGCTGGCTAGAGCATGTGCTGAGCCTCTGCCTCATGTTACAAAAAAGGTCCCATAGGATTGGAAATGTTTTCAGCACTATTGCTGTTCTGGAACCTAAACCAGAAGTATTGCATCTGACCACAATATGATAAGCAGGGAGAACAGTCCTCTAATAGAGATTCTCACAGAATTAGTAAATGACATGGGGGGTGTTGGAGGAGGGGAGGAGGGGAGCAGGCAGGATTAAATTTATGTGCCTCAAACATACTGTGTGTTCAATATATTTGATATTGATAAAAACAGCAAGTAAATGAGCTAAACCTACTACACTTGTTTAAAAAAAAAACAGGGTTGGGGGATAGTAAGTACAAATGGCCTAGGTTTGAGATGTCCTATAAATGTGATCAGTTACATGAAACCCTTTTTAACACCATGAATTAGATACATTTTTTGCAAAAATTATAGGCTACAGAACCTTTATGGAAAAAGCATCAGGAAGAAATTAAGCAATGAGTCACAGCACCCATAAAGACAGTCAACCAGAACCAATTTTCAGGCTTTAGTCAGGGCTGTATTTATGGTACATGATAGCTGGGTCAGTCCTCTTCGAATGAGGGCTATGCACTAAGCCCTAATCACCATTCCCAAATGCCTGTTAACAGGACCTGGATCAGTTTGGCATTTGGCATCAAGTGATCCCATGATTATGTTAAAGAGCTGGTGCAGAGAAGGCCTGAGGCAATGAGGTTAGGCCTGGACTCTAATGAAAGGAAGAGGATGTGGCTGTCGTCCCTCCTGGGCGATGCACATCATTTTCAGTCTTTAAATCAAGAAAGCAATGACACAGGGGATGTGCCTTCAACTGAAAGGATGCTTAAAGAGGTCTATAACCATGCCGAGCACAAAACTTCACATGTATCGTTCCTGAGGTGTGTGAGGTTTGGTTTTAATCTGGATTTTACACTGTTAACAAAAAAAACTCCAAAAATGATACTGACTTTTGAAAGCAATGCCAGTTAATAAATACCCTTAATAGGCTATAGATTTTTTTTTTTAAAGAAGATACACTTTTTAAACCTTGAGTAATTTTATTTAAAATATAACATAGGTGTATTACAGCTCTGGAGCCAAGCCAACTGAGTTTTTTGTGAGTTTTTTTTTTAATTTAAGAGCAGTAGGACTTTGGAGAAATTATGGCTGCTCTTTGCCTCAGATTCCTCATCTAAAATGTGAGAAAAGTAATAGTAACGTCTTGTTGCAGTTGTTATGAGGACTAAATGACTGAATACATTTGAAGTTGGCAATAGTACTTTTTAAATATCAGCTATCGCTATTATTACTTAAAAGTCATGCTCTAGAGAAGCCACAAGGGATCAGTATCTCAAAATCTAATATTTTAGTCTTTACATTAAAAAGCATTATCTTTTGCTTGCCTTACAACATTTTAAAAGTCCTCAGTTTTCAACCAAATTAAGAGCTTCCATCATCTTAATGAGCCCAGTAAATGCTAATATTGTGGGTCCACATCCAAATTTGATTTGAGAACAATAAAGGAAGAATTCTTATAATTAATGTGTCATAGGACTTTTAAAACACATTTTAAACTACTCCCACTCATAGATAACAGAGATAGTAATTCATGACAAAATTTAAGAGACCTCCAAAAACCCATCTGCCCTCAAAATATCTCATACATTTATTTAAAATGTTTATACAAAACTAAATACAATATGGCCTTGCCCTTGAGGAAATCATGAGCCAAGGGAGCTCAATCTACAAAGCTAATTATAATATTAATATGATGTTTATTAACAAAAAGAAAAACAATATACAAATTGCCTCATAACATCCATTGACACAGTATATCAACCATTTGAAACTTACGGAAGACAAGAATAACTATGGGGATAATGAGATATTGTCAAAGTGCATTGATACTCCTCAGAAATAAACTAGATGCTAAAGGAAGTTAACAAGCAATAGAAAACCAAATGTGAAAGGCAGAGGACCTCCTCATCTCCTGCAGTGGCACAAAGAGGCCCTTGTCTCCTGCAGTGCAAGGACAGTGGAAACCAAGGACCAAGGCCAGAATTTCATTGTCCAAGTGACTGAACTTCAAAGAAGATTGAATGACCAACAATGGCAAGTATATTATGCCAAGGTCAGGGCAAGGTTTCCCTGCTTGGGAAAACCTAAGGCCTCGCATGCAGTGGAGGCTTCTAGGAGGATGCTCCTGAAGATTCTGACTCAGACTCCTGAATCTCCTGAGCCCACAGAAGTGGTCCATCCCCCTATTAAGAGCTAACACTCTCCCTTCCACCTCATCCTGGAAAACAAGGCACAGACCTCTTCCCAAGAAGGCGGTAGGATCTGCCGCACCTCCCTTCCTGGCTACGAGGTTTATAACTAAGGTTAAATCACAACATGATCCAGCTGGAAATGTACTGGGCCTGATAAAGAAAGAAAGGGACTATACCTTCAAAAGACCTGCATACTTAGCCCACATGTACCGTCATGTGCCAACAGGGACCAGGGCAGTACATGTGCACATGGGATTAGACCCTGGGAGTGCTTAAGCAGGTGACTGGAGCATATACTTAAGAGAAGCATTCGCCAACTTGGGCACAGTCTTCTAAAAGAATTTAACATGTTGGCAAGGACCCCAAGGCACGGTGTAAGCTTGCTACAAACATTGCCCCTAGAAACATGAAAAAAATGATGGTACTCCCTGAGAAAAGTTGCAATGCCAGGATTGCCATGGCAAATGGTGGAGGAAGGGATTCAAAGACAGAATGAAGCAGCCAAGCTGGAATGCAGATACTATGTATGGCCAGATACATACAGCGAGGCTCAGAAGACCTACCATTTACCAAAACTATAAAGAATGTGCTGGAGAGAGGAACACCCAGCATTGAAATGTTAAGTTGTGGTACTCCTATGAAGGCTGGAGGCAATGGATGAGAGGAGAGGGTGTTATGGAACTTGTCTCCCTAATAGCAATGGGGATATTGGGGCCCCAAAACACAGAAGACAAATGGTAGAGGTGAATGGCTCAAAGGCAGAGGACTGCAGTAATGGTAACTAACGGCAAGGTTGGCATGGTAATCAAGTATCTTGAACTATAGAGTTACAGAGATGGTTAAAAGAACACCAAATGCCTAAAGGCAAAATAGATAGGTACTATTCAGTTTATACCAGCCAAAAGAAAGTAGGGATGGATGACTTGGAGACTGACTACAGTCACTTCAACAAAAGGCATGATCCTCTCTGGAGTTCCCAGGCCTGAGCCAGTTTTCAGACCCAGAACCCACTGATTGAAGAGGTTGCCTGGTCCCCAGGAGGAAGGACTCTGCAATACCACAGCAAGTATACATGTAATGATTGCTCTGACTCCTCCCCCACAGGGACCTATGGCCATCTACTTGGGCAAATGTACCCTGGGGAAAGGGGAATAGCCAGGATTATTGGACAGGGTTTGAGGACCTGAGCTGATACCTGGAGACTTACAGTACTAACATGGACCCCTGTTAGAAGGGTAATAAATGGAGACATAGCCATGGTCTGGCTCACAGTGGGTCCATCAGGCCCACAGATTAACCTGGTGATGCCAAATTTACAGTTAGCAATTGGCATACCCCAATACAGACGGTGAGGTTGGCAGGGAAGGTTGAAATTAGTGCTACTCCAAAGATCTAAAGGATAAGGGATAGTTGCCCCATGACATCTCCACTTAATTAACCACTCTGGCTCCTACAGAAACCAGATGGATCCTGAGAAATTAATGTAAACCAGGGTCCAGCAAACTTTTTTCAATAAAGGGCCAGGTAGTAAATACCTCAGTCTTTGTGAGCTATAGATTCCCTATCACAACAATTCAGCTCTCTCATTTTTATGTGAACATAGCCACAGACAACATATAAGTGAGTAGGCATAGCTACGTGTTCCAGTAAAATTTTATCTACAAAAACAGGCAGCAGGTCAGATTGGCCCACAGGCCCATAGTTTGCTAACCCCTGATGTAAAGCCCCACAAGCTCTACCAAACAGCAACCGAACTGGAACCACTGTGTCCGATGTACGATCTGCTGGAGCAAATCACCACTTCAGATATACAGTGTGTAGCTACTGAATTGGTAAATGGATCAGTAAAGAGAATCAGAAACACTCTGCACTTGTGTGAGAGGGCCATTATTTATTTACAGCTTTCCCTCGGGACTATGTTAACTCTCCATACTTGGTCATACTCTAATCCAAAAAGACCTAGGCCACCTGGACATCCCATATTACACTGAAACCATCACATTAATAATACCATGCTGACTGTACTAGAAACATAAGCAATAGCTATCACTTTGACTTTATGAGATGCACGCATTCCAGAGGGTGGGAGATAAACCCTATGAAGAAACTCTATGAAGATTCAATTAAGTGATTCATAAACTGGGACCACCACTTTAGTAAAAGTTTTAGGGTCCAGTGGCCAGAAAACCCCTCCAATAATTCATTTAAAACTAAAGCCCTGCCTCTCATATTTTCTACCACAAAAACGGAAGAAAAACACATGCTGAAACTTTTGGGATTCTGAAGGCAGTATATGCTATACCTGCAATGCCCAGTACAGCAGGCATTAGCCACACAAGGCTATTTAAGCTTAAATATAAATTAAATTAGCATTTCAGTTCCTCACTTCCACTGCCACATTTCAAGCGCTCAATAGGGCATATGTAGTTAGTGGCTACCATATTGATAACACAGGTATAGAGAGTATTTCCACCAGTGCAGAAAGTTCTATTAGAAAGCGCTGCACACCTAGAAATAAGGAATACTGTTCCAATTCATAAACCTGGTGACCAAAGAGAAGCCAGCTTTGGGTGAAGCCCAGAACAAGAAAGAGTTCTGCAGCAGGTCCAAGCTGCAGGAAAAGCAGCCCTCGCACTTAGGTGCTATGATCCAGCAGAACATGAGAACAGAGGCATTAGTGGGGGGCAAAGACTCGTTGGAATTTGTGGCAAACTCCTTTGAGAGAATCACAATGTAGGTCCATGGGATTCTACAGAAAAGTTATACCATCTGTTGTGGAGATTAGTGGTAAGATTAGAGTTGGGATATGAACTGGGAAGGGGTGCTGTTACAACACTGGTGAGTGCCATGGTCTGGGGTTCTAAAGGAAGGATGTTCTGTCGGCTCTGAAGAATTAGACGCTATTTGAAAAACAACTCCTGGCATGAGGCAGGGCCCTGGAAGAGCTAGAATGCCTCTTGGTCCCACACATGCTCATTTCCAGATGTACCACTTCCATGCTACAACAAATAGCTAGTTCCATTTGGTCATATATTTTAGTAGGCATGATGGAACCCAACTGATGATGGACAGATCCAGATGTATGGTCACTTGGCATGTTATGGTAAGACATCCCTTCTATGTCAGTATTAGGCATGGGTCCATCATCACAAAATCCACTGGTCATATCCTATTCCATCTACAACACCCAGAGCTGCAGGCCTGACAGAGGGTTGGTTAAGCCTACTGAAGACACAGAAGTATCGTCTCAGAAACAGTACTCTGATAGAATGAGATGCCATCCTCTAGAACACAGTATAGACACTGAATGAAACACCACTATGTGGCACTCTGTCCCGAACAGAAAGAACACATGAGTCTGGGAACCAGGGGATTGATGTAGGAATACCCCACTTACCTACCCTCACTCCCAATGACCCACTTCATAAATTTGTGTTTCCTATCCCCACAAGTTTGTCCTCTACAGGGATAGAGACCTGGTCCCCAGGGAAGGATTTCCCACCAGGGGACTAGCAAAAACCCCATTGAACTATAAGTTGCTGCCCAGTCACTTTGGGTTTCTTGCTTCCAAGGCAGAAAGAGGAGTTACCTTCTTAGCAGAGTAATTATCCCTGATCATGAGAACAAGCTAGGACTGCTGTTACACAAAGGGGGCAAAGAGGAATCTGGGGCGCACTCAGGCAGTTCATTTGGACACTTCTCTGTCCTCCCTTGCCCAATTATGACTGTAAATACACAGATACACCTCCTGCCTGAAGGACATGATTACCAAGGTTTCAGACCCTGTAAGGTCTGGTTCAAGCCACTACTTAGCCCCTGAGGCTAGCAGCCCTGGTCCCCGAAGCTGAGAGGAACCTAGAATGGACGTAGAGGAGGGGGACGATGAACAACTGCCATGCCAAGACTAACTGAGGCAGCAGAAGCCATGGTTCACCCCCCAACCTCCCTTGCCCAAGTTTCCCATCAGGAAGGAAGTCCCACTGTACCCTGAAGGAGCTGATCCCAAAAACATATGGAGAAGTGGAGCCAAGGAGACTGAGGGCTGTGGAAGACCTGAGATGCACCAGGAAGATCCCTCTCCAGGGAAAGGACTGCTGCCCAGCTCCAGGAAGAGTGAGGACTCTTCCAGGCTGTGCCTCAGCTACAGGGAGCTGCCTGCCGGGGTCCGGTCCTCCCCTGGGGAACCCACAGCCGGTGTCTGAGTGAGACGTAGGTAGAAAGGTTCGGCCATTTCAGCCCAACACAGGACAACCTCGATGGGCAGTACACACCCCCGAGCCCCAAGGGGTTGTCCGAGGCTTTGCCGGGCCTGCACCACAGCCCAGCTTCTCCCTCTACCCAACCCTGCTTCCTCCGCCTTCCTTTTGGAACCCAGCTGACTACACAGGCTTCTAGACCTTTCTCCATGGCAGGACAGTGACAAAGACTGAGTTAAAGGGTTAAGTAAATAGCCCTAGGTTTTTCAAACTTCCTGTGTGAAATAAACCTGAGATAATAGATGAAGAGAGAGAGAGAGAGAGAAAGAGAGAGAGAAAAGGGAGAGATTCTTGTGTATTAGAACCACAAGTTCACTTGACTGGACTATAAGAAGGAATGTGAACTCATTTTGTACCTCTAAACTGATGAAACAAGACATAGCGACTACATGATTAAATGAAAAAAAACAGATTATAGAATATGAACCCACTATTATGAAATATAAATCAGTATGTTCATAGGAAAAGAACATCAGTAGGCCAAAATGTTGTTAGCAGTGGTTATGTCAGGATGGTGGATTTTTACTGCATTATTTTCCTTACCTGCATTGCCTAAACTTTCTGTGATAAGTTTGTATTTGGGGTAACAAGGAAAAAAGTTGTTGTTTTAAATTTATGGAAGTGGCAAACCTGTTTCCCTCAATGGCTTTTTTTTTTTTAGAGTAGTGTATGTTCTTTTCCTAAGAAATATAAACATTCCCTTTCTTTCAATTATAACAGGGCTGCCAGGTTGGAGGCCATTTCAGATGTCAATCTACAGAGCCATGGAACATTTAATTGCCTTCATAACCTTGATTACAGAAAGGAGACATCTCCTTTGTGATTTCTGCTTCTGAGGAGGGTGTTATAACCAAGGGCTCAGATACTCACAGAATCCCCATCCCCTCCCATAAACATTACTAAAGAGAAGTTATCACACAAAGGAACTATGAAAATAAATATAGCATTATTCACATGCTCTGTGAGCTCCTCTAATCCAAAGGGCAATCTCTCCTGCAAGATCAGTAGCAGCCAGCTTGAACATCTCTATAATGGGAAAATCAGCCCCTATTGGCAGTCCCACTTAGATATACTATAGGTACCTCAAACATGAAGAACCCAAAACTAAATTTATATACATATCCTTTTCTCCCCAAAACAGTGCACTTTTTTTTTTTAAACAGTCAAGGTAGGAGAGCCAGGGAGACTTTTATTGAGAGAGACAGTGAGAAGACAGACAGAGCTCCTGGCTCACACCAGGAGGGGACGAGAGAGTCCCAACAGTGCACTTTAATGTGTTCTGTTTTTGCCCCTGCCCTGTCTTCCACCCCACTAGACTGTGAGCAGGTGAGTGACTGTGTCTCATTTTCTGTATTACCAGCACCTAGAACAATGCAGATAACGTAGTAGTTGCTCAATACATGCTGTGGAATTACTATTGAATGAATAACAGTACCCCAGTGATTTCCTTTAAAAATCCAGGTCCCTTGTTAAGCTTTTGTCTTTGATAAGCTTATCTATTTGGTTTCTGCTGCCCTTCTTTTGATTGTGACCCTGTGCTTTCTTGAAAGCAGTTGGTATCTGTCAATTTTCTTTTGCTAATTATCACAGTGCCCACATCCAAGGTCATCTATTTCAAGGAACCTGTGGGGTGTCAACACTCTATATATAGCCATATTCTTCAGTTAACCCTACCTAATAAGATTTGACAAAAAAAGGCATTTTTGAAATTTAAGGGTAAAAGAGTAGCTCAGCACAACAAAAGCTCAATAATTTGAACTAAGTGCAGGGAAGGTCAGTCTGACAGTTAAAAGTACAAATTATGAAATCACTTTTTTTTAAATTAGAGAGTGACTGTTCTCATGTATAGGAGGATTGTAGGCCAAACTAAAAATGTACCTTAAAAAAACTGATGTATATGATGGTTGGGAAGCAAGAGGCAAAGACAAAAGCAGCCTGAGGCAGAAAGAGGCCCTGGGCTGAGGCTAGGACACAGGACACCAGGAAAAAGCCAAACGTAAGAATAGAACCTCTCTGCAGAGGCTGTCGAACTATCCAGAAAGATGAGAGGCAGCTAAGGGACTATGAGGGAAGGAATGACACCCACGTTTCAACCTGACCTGAAGCCATGACCAAACAGATGTGGTGTTAGAGGGGAAGCAGGTGTCACTGCAGTGGAGAGGAGAGGGGACCGTCAATCAGCAGGGAGCACCCACGGACATCCAGTGCGCACCTGTGCTCTGCCCAGTTCTTAAGGGACCACATGTGCCACACAAGTTTCAGGCTGCTCATGCAGGCCCACCCTCCTTGAGCACAAACACCATTTCTCATGGAACACTGAAAGAATTAAACATTGACCCTGTGATAGAACCTGAGGGCAAGACAGTCAGACTAGGAAAACCAAGACTGAGTGGAGTGGTAGAAATCATTACGGGGAACACAGGTCCCAAGTATAACTGGATGGGGAGGATTTGGTAAGACAGTGAAGAGGCAGAAGCAAGCGCGGAGGGGAGAACAGTGACAGTGCAGGCCGGAGTGAGCAGCGGGGCAGAGTGCACTGGGGTGACAGCTGAGGAGACAGCAGGGGGGCCCACGCAGGGACCAGAGGGTAAGGAGACGACCGGCTGAGGGGGGAGGGGATCATCAAACCACCACTGTGTGCCAGGCACTGCCCTCAGCACTGGGCAAACATCAGCGAACAAGACAAACAGGCCCAGCCCTGAGGAACTGCACAGGCACCACACCAGCTACCATTTAGTAGAAGCACAGATCTTATTGAAGCATTAAGAGTGAGATGAAAAGTGCACATAATAAAAAGGGGAGAGGTACAAATAAATCCACTCCACCACCACCACCGCCCCCCACCCCAGGCCCCACAAAACCACAGGTTTTATTCAGTTGATATTAGCCAGAGAGAGGGAGGTGGTGCCATAAACTGGTGAAAGCAGCCAGTCATGCCAACGCATTTCTTTACAACCTTGAGTAACCTGGTGAATCAAAGTTAAAGAAAGGAGGAGGTGAGGGTAGAAAAGAGCCTCCAAAATAATTATGTCACTTTAGAGAGGCCACCACATCAGAATAAATATATTACTGATCCCCTTTTTGAGAAATGCTGACTCATGTGTTAAACTATATTTCTATTGACTTATGAAATAATTAATATGTCAAACATTTGCAAATCAATCTAGTTTCTAGGAGGAATTTCAAATTGAATGTTTTCTCATTTGCATGGAAAAGCTCCTCATAGGATAAACTAAGTTGAGAATAATAATAGGTATTTAAGCATTTTTATTCCTATCTATTCCTTCTCTTCTTACCAAAATAAAGACAGGTTCATCTCAATTTTCAGCTGCAAATATTATTTTAGAGAGCTGCCACCAAGTGTAAACATCTTCATTAATTCACTTTCCTTCAAATTGCAATATTTTATTAAACAAATTATTCAGTGCCAGGGACCTAGACAAGGGACCACATTACTTGGAAGTTGAAATATTAGAGACTAGCAAGTTGTCATGGAAAATCGAGCATAACCTACCACCCCTATTCCCACCCCCACCCCCTACCACATGCCTTAAGCTCCTGTGACTAAACCCGTAAATCTGGAAAACTCAATTTGGTAAGTGTGGGAAGACAGATCTTAATTGAAAAGTTCATTTCTAATGAAATACAAGGTGGTAAAAGGTTGGGCTGGCAGGGTAGATCATTTGAGTCTTTATTAATAACACCAATTCATTTTAATTCAATGAAGCACATAATTGGCATCAAGCTTTTCAAGTTCACCATGCATTCTTGTGCCTGGAATCCCTAATATTTTTAAACTTTTCTTATTTGGTAATAGATGTTTTAATAATTTGCATTTTAACAAGAGGTTACTTGTAGCTGGCTTATACTAATTATAAGTGTGTAGAGTTTTACTAAGCCTGTGGTACCGACCGGCCAGTGACAAAGCTTTCTAAATCTTAACTTGAATTCCCTGTAATTATTCTGCGGTCAGCTAAGACTCCAGCAAAGAGATGAATGAGGCCCCTTGAGATTACTGCACCTTGAATAATCAGAGGCAGGCGGCAGGGTCAATTACTGTTTCAGTTTGTTCCCTGGCTGCTGCATGTAAATCCGTTTACTAGGAGCTTAGAGAAAGCCTTGATAGCATTTGTTTCCTTGCCTTTATCTCTCCAAATGCAGCCATTCTATGATGCAAGACCCAAGAGCTCAAACGGACATCTCCATGTGAAGTGAGGGCACTGCAGAAGGGCTATGTTTTTGAGGAAACAAAAGAAAATTTTCTCTCATTCACAGGATGGAAAACAAACAGAACTGGTGGCTTAGTGTAAAGGATTTAGGACTGAGAGTCCAGAGACATGAGTTTTCTAACCCTCCTTGACTGAGATGACCAACCAGCCAGTCATACCAAGATGAGTTTCTTCTGGGACCTTGTACTATCACGCAATTCTCTACAGCAAGGAGAGTGACAAAGGGAAGTAGGAAGCAGAAAAAGCAAGAGGAAGGAGTCCTATCATGAAAGTAAAAAAAAAAACAGGTGAGCAAGTAATCCATGAAGCTCTCGTCAGTATAAAAATCGAACATACCAATACCTTCATAAGACCTGAGAACAGTAAGGTATGAGTAACTTATTTCTCCTACTAAATGTTATCAAGGTTATAAAGAAAACTAAGAATAGCTATTGCCCTCAGTCTTACAAGCTCATAGAACAAAAAGCAATACACGAAGAACATTATTAGTAAACAAACGATGTAGACAAACAGTGTTCATTCAAATAGGTTTCAATTACCTTGCAAGAGTCAAGAAGCAAACTTTAGAACTCAGAGGCTTCCAAGCCTGGCTGTGCATCAGAATTATGACAAAGGCTTTTTTGAAAATACAGATGCCTGAGTCCCCATCCAAACTTCAGAGAGTAGACCCCCAGAATCTATATTTTTAAACAGCCTCCTAGGTCATACATAATCAGTTATCCTGGCTCCAGTGACATTTCAAATATTGAAACCAGTGCCGCAATAATCATAGCTTTCCCAGTTCTAAAGAAAGAAAAAGTCATGTTTGTTAATCCTCCAAACAGAGAAATGGAAAAATTTCCTTATTCAGTCCAGAACCCAGCATGGCTTTATCTCAGTTCACCCTATCCCAATCTCTGTACTTTGTGCTATAAATAAGGAGCTCAGCACAATGCCCACACCTCTACATGGTGACAAATGACCGGACCTGATTCCTGAATTCCCAGGAAGCTCTTTCCACAGGGCTTCCCTGTCTCCCTTACTGGCTGCTAGCTGTCAGTAATGGAAGTAAGGTGCACACAGTCCCATTCTCCAGCCATGACGCTTATTTATGTAGGAAATGGATGATAAGCAGTGCCTTCTCAGTTTGTACCTAAGATGTGTTGTCTTAAGGTTGTTCACTTATTCAGCAACGAGAAAGCTATAAGTTCACACTTAGTGGTTCCATATCCATCTAAAAATGTGTTTGTGGCTAAGGAACACATACTGAAATACTGAGTCACCATCCCTGGTCTGTGAACTCACCTAAGGTTGGGAGAGACCCGGCCTGACACTAGGCTGCTGTGGCCACAGGGCAAGATTGTTTAGCGCTCCACAGGTGGACCAGCATGGAAGGTAGAAGCTGAAGTCCTTAGCCAGAAAAAGCAGGTAAGGGCAGACAAGGACATATCCTAGGTCTGTGCAGTCAACAGCATGACAGCCAAGATGAGGAGGAGCCTCAGTGCAAAAGGGCAGGGTGGGTGTAGTGCATCAAATTGCTTTGCTTTTATTTTTATAAGGGGTGGCCCACCCCTTGGTGCCCACATCAGTCCCCTAGATTCAGTCCCACCAGATGAATTAGCTAAACCTTGGTCATTGCCTGCAACAAGATGCCTGAGTTAATGAGAGGCCTGGGCCCTTCCAGCTTCCTGTTTGGAAGGCAGAAACTTGCTTCCCATTAATCCCCACACAGCAGGAAGTCAAAAACACAAAATGGTAACTGCCCACCTTAGACTTTCCCACAGTTACCAAGACTCAAAATCTTAGAATCATCATGGAATATGAGAAGAAAGGGTCATTCTGTAGCTCAGTCGTGTAGCCGCTTTGCCCGTGATATCCCTCCCCTGAGACCCCTTCTGGCATTCATAGGCCCTTGCATAAAGCCATGTCAATCACCTCTAATTGATTATGTTACCCCTCCACCCCCTTTTAGTCAACCCTCTGTTCTGCCATGGCCAGAAAAATGTGTCCAAGGCACAGAGCTCTGATCACATACCTTCTCCCTCAATAACAGCTGCCAACCAAATTAGATGGTGGGGCAGAGGGTTGGAGGGAGGAGAGGGCAGGGGTGTCTCAGGAAGGGACTCACATAAAGCCTTCCATACTGTGCTCCACCCACCTACATTTCCAGCCCCATCTTTCCCACCAGTCCCCTGCAGCTGCACTTCCTGCTTCTGCATCTTTTCTCAAGCCAGACCTTCTACCTAGAAGCCTTTCCCATAATTTCTGGTTAAAACCCTGCCCATCCCATAAAGATCCCCATAAACACATCTTCCTTCACTGAGCCTTTCACACCTCCCAGAATTATATCTCCTTCCCCTGAGTTCAAAGACATTCATTGGTCACATTTGCCTTCCTTAGAGCATATTTTACCTTCTGCTTTCATGATTACATCCTGTCACCTGTCCCCAACCCCAGGTCCCATGACTTTCAAGATCAGGAATCATATTTTATTCATCTCTATGTCCCCTTCCTCCTCTCCCCTGAATCCTGTTCCCCTAGAGTACACCACAATGCCTCCTATGAATGAGTTGCTCAAAATATGTTCTTTGAATGTAATTAAATTTTATGTTTTAGGCAGAGAAAAAGAGCCGCTGTTGTCTGAGTTTTGTGGTAACTTGAACCAAAATGAAGTGGGAGCCCTGGGCTGGCATTCACAGTCCGTCCTCGAGCTGGCATGTACATGGGCAGCTTTGGAGTGGCTCAAACGTGCCTCATAATTGTCATTACTCGCTTTAAGTCCAGCCTCCTCCCCGCTAGAATATAAATACCGTGAGTGCAGGAATCCTACTTCATCTGATTCACCTCTGTATGCTTAGTGCCACCCCACTGCTCAGCATAGAGGAAGTGCTCAAAAAAAAACATTAAGACAACTGAATCAAACTGAACTGAATCTTATGTAATCTGACCTAACTGAATGGAATGTAGGAGGAGGAAGGTGGTACAGGTACAAACCTTTTAGTACATCTCAGTCAGCTGCCCCTTGTCAGGAAGGGGGTCCAAAATAAAGGAAGGGGACACAGTCTTCATAAGAAAGATTCCTTCACAGAAAATGACCCAAGCACCTGCAGCATTGCCTCAGGGCCACGGCTGGCAAGGAACAGCTTGTGAAATAGCATTTTACTAAAGGAGCCAGAAATTTTATGAAGGAAGGTCCACCTTAAGGCCTGTCTTTTCCTTTTGCTTAAATGAGTTTTGAATGAAGTAGAAGTCTTATCTTGTAATTCCATAATAATTAGGAAAACAGCCCATCTTTGGAGGAGGCAGAATAAACTACTACTCAGATGGTAAACTTTTAAAGGTCACTAGAAAGACCCCTCAAGAAAACCTCAAAAATACATCATCTGATACTTGGTGTTGTTCCTTTCTGCTTCCCACGCATATAAGTCAAGTGACTTCGAGGAATTTGTATCACTTCTCTGGACTGTTAGATGTCACCCATTCCTACTCTGCCATACCACACATGAACAAATCAACCATCTGAGGCCATCTTAAAATTCTAACACTCTACCAGAGAGGTTCATTTCTTTTGGTTTTGTTCTAAGGTGACATGTTAAAAAGCAAATGTCCTTGGAAAGGGTTGTGTTGAAATTATATTTTTGTTTGTCTGCAAATTTCCTGACATCTTCTTGAGAGGGAGGAACATAGGTGGTAGATACCCAGAGACAAGAGAGATGTTTGAAAGGACACAGAACGGAGGAAGTAATAGTGACAAATAAGAGAGTATGACTTTTTGGTGACTTTGTTTCTGCAGTTTCACTCACAGCTGGGACAACAGGGAACTTCTCAAACCAGTCTTACTTTCTGTAAGGAAAGTGGCTTCAAGAAACTATTACTTTTTTTAAAAGGTAGCAAATAAATAGCCTCCTTCAATATGTTGCAAAAGCCCTTTTTAAAAATTAATATCCTCTAGAGACTAAAGCTTATAGACAAATAGATCAATGGAACAGAATAGAAACACAGATATACACATATATAGACATTGATTTAAAATAAAGGTGGCACTGCAGAACAATGGGAAAGGACAATATTGTCACTAAGAGTGCTAGGACAATGGATTGTCCACATGGAAAATAGTAAAATTTGACTCCTATCTCATTCTATGCAAAACTCAAATCTAGGCAGACTATAAAACCAAATGTAACAGACAAAACAAATGACAGAAAAAAAAGCTTTTAAAAATAGAATATAGGAGATTATTGTTTTCCTAGTCAGAAAAAGTTTCTTAAACAGAACACAAAAAACACAAATAGTAAAAGGGAACATGGAAATGATATATTGACTATTTTTGAATTAAGAACTTATATTCATGAAAAAGCACAATAAAAAGTATAAGACAAACTAAAGTGTAGGATAACATATTTGCAACACATTTTTCAATAGAGGGTTTTATCTAGAAAACAAAAAGAACTCCTACAAATCGATTTTTTTAAATCAGATAACCAGAAGAGAAATGGGCAAAAAATTTGAACAAGCATATCCAAAGAGAACATCCAGATGGTACAAATAAATATATGAAGTGGGGTTCAACTTGAACTTCACTGTTTTTGGAGAAATACAAAAGAAAATCACAATGAGCTACCAATGCACCCACCAGAATAGCTTATTTTTTTTTAATGCCAAGTGTTAAAGAGAATGTGGAGCAAACAGGAACTCCCATGTACTGCAAGTGGGCGTGTCAGTTAGAACAATCATTTTGGAGACTGTGGCACCATATATGAAAGATGAAGATACACATACCTTACGATCTAGCAAGTCCACTTCTAGGTATATACCCAACAAAAATGTGCAGAGCCCAACCATGAGATTTGCCTTGGTTACTAATAAAATATTAGTAACCACAAAGCAATCAGAGGCTTGAAAAGTGTTTCCATTTTTCTGCTTGCTGTTCTTGCCTTCTGCCATCACCATGAAACTATGCCCATGCTAACCTGCTGGAGGATGAAGACACATGGAGCAGAGCTAGTCACCTGAGTCATTCCAGATGAGACCATCTTAGATTAGCCAATAGCAAGTCAATACCCAGACAAGTGATTAAGCCCAGACAAGATCAGCAAAGCTGCCTAGACAACATCCTGTGACACCAGACACATGAGCCATAAATATTCTACACTGCTGTTGTTCTATTGTTGCTGTGATATGCCACTCTTGAGGTTTTGTGGTTATTTGTTATGAAGCACTATTGTAGCAAAAGCTAACTGATACAAACCCTAGGAGGTAAAAAGTGCTATTTTTCCTATTTTATATAGGAGGAAACTAAGGCTCAGAAAACCACCCAGCTAGTAAGTAGGAAGCCAGGACTTTAACCCCAGTCTACCTTAATCCAGAGGAAACACTTTTAATTACCATACCATACAAGATGCTTCTATATATGCACTCCCAGGTATAATTTTAAATGGAGCTCCAGCAATGTATGTGTGCATATGTGCATACACATACACACGTCTTTTTCAGTGGCTGCTCACTGACTGAACATTTGCAATTTGGAAGCAGTATCTGACTAACTCAAATATCTGAGCTACATTTAACACTTTCAAAAGCTGACTGATCACAGCTTAAACCAACAATTTTGTGCATGGGGACTCATATTTTTTCTTTCTCTTGGATATGCTCTCTCATGTACTCCACAGGCATTTAATTTCTCACAGATGCCTTCAGTGCTGACATGTATCCCAATATTAATTTGTGTGCTCCAAAGATTTATCCTAAAAATGCTGATGACACAAATAGAAGATGTAAAATTTGACCTTCACTTACACAATGATTGGCATTGACTCTAATTCCTTATGAGATTTCCCATAATCAACATGCTGATGTGTGCAGCTAGAGTACATAATCAGTTGTTCTATATCAAAAATCACCTTGCAATTGGGGCAAGGAAGCAAATTCTCATATTTAACGGTCAGGAGAATCAATTATTAGATATATAGCCAACTTTCAATAGTCTATGTCATTAAGGATGTGCAGGGATAACCAGAAATCCTCAAGGGACCAAATAGCAGAGAGCTTGAAGGTAGTTTGAATCCAGGTGCTAGAAACATGGATTCTCTCTAGAGGAAAATATGGCATGTGGACTAGTAATGAGTGTGGTATCTGGAGATGTGACCTCTAGTTCCAACCCCTCCTCAGACTGATGGATGTGGCAGACACCTTCCTTTGCTTCCCAGCTCACTTTCCACCCTTGCCCAACTTACTCAATGTCAAAAGATTGACAGGTACAGACTTCCTTGCCTCTGGCTTCCACTTGGGTTAGTTAGCCAGGGAGCACTCTCACCAGATCAGTGGGATGGAGGAGAGGGAAGCAGAGGTATTTGTTCCCTTGGTTTCCCCTGTGGTATCAGGAAGGGGAGGCAGTGTCCTGACACAAAGATCTCAGCTCCTTTCAGGTGGCCCCCTCCACCCACCCCTCCCTATCTTAGGGCTCTGCTAACTGCTTTATACCTTTAAACCTAAAAGTAGTAACAGTACCACTGCTTATACCTCATGATTTTCCCCTATACTATGTGCAAACATTTTTTAAGTAATCTGTCCATTAAACTTTCC